>NW_027153220.1:0-273 GCF_002600585.1 Cystoisospora suis
CTTGCTCTCTCACACACTTTGGGGCTCTTTCTCTCACACACTTTGGGGCTCTTTCTCTCACACACTCTGAGGCTCTTTCTTTCACGCACTTTCGGACTCTTTCTCTCCCGCTACTGAAGGCTTTCTCTCTTGCGCGCGCGCTACCGCGCCGGCGCATCACCACACGCAATGCACGCGGGCCATCTTTCGCCCGCACTTTCTTCCGCACTTTCCTTTCAGTGAAGAATACTAGTCCTGACTGAACTAATATGTCTGCTCCCGTTGTATTCTTTG
>NW_027153221.1:0-184 GCF_002600585.1 Cystoisospora suis
GAGAAAGAGAGAAAGAAACAAACTTGTGAAGAGCTTTCTCTCTCTTTCTTACTAGACAGACAGGAAAAGAGCGCCTTCTCTGCCTTTTGTGTTGAAGGTGAAGAAGAGAAAGAATTGACTAATCATATCTTACAAAGAAAGAAAGAAACATACATACAGACAGATATCCAAACAGACAGAGAGA
>NW_027153221.1:477-20268 GCF_002600585.1 Cystoisospora suis
CCTCTGCACGGGAGACAGGCTTGTTATCTAAGTTTGTATCTCTATCCATAGCGGTACAGATACCTTCATATAGAAGGAAGACTCGTCACAGAAATACATGTATGTATCTATCTATCTATCTCTATATGTGGATAGGTCCGATCTATCTGCCTACATCTCTGTATGGATATCTCACTCTGTACACGCCATATATATCCATTTTGACGTTTATCAGACTCTCTGGACAGCTATCTATCCGAGACAGATACACAGATATCTCCATCTGTCTCTGCTTTTAGATTCGACAAAATCTATGTACAAATGAGTGAATAGATACATACAAACATATAGGTAGAGACGAAGAAACTTCCTTTCGAGTGTATGTACAGGACTCTAGTATTAGGAAAGTCTTTCGAAATTCGATTGCATGCGCATGCAGTCCATACCTTTATCATGAGGAGGACCTCATCTCCTCTACGTGAGTTTCTTCATATCTTTTTCTCTTCTTTCCGACTAACTTCCTTTCTCTCTATAGCAAAGGGCATCCGAAATTCCTCTATGAATTAGAGAAAGACAGTGTGTGATGTGAACGAGAGGAGGAAGAAAAAGAAAGAAAGAGTGACAAAGCGAGAGAGAAAGAAGAGAAGAATGAAGACTCCCACAGAAAAAGGATGGAAAGAAACACCGAAGAGATATTTAGAAAGAAGAATACGATCTCTCTATCTTCTTGCTAGTTCCTCTCATCCTCTTTCATTCTTTTTCGTCCTTTCTACTAGGTGACCTCCGTTACCTTTTTATCTTCCATATCTTTCGTAAGACGAAAGAAAAGATAGACAGAAAGAGATAGATAGGTAGATAGAGAGAGACGTCGTTATCTACAGACCTCTGAAGAAACGTCTTCTCTAGAGTAGATAGAGACAGTTCATACTGGGTATATCTTTCTCTCTTCTCTTCTTTTTCATTCCATTCATCTTTCATAGATAGACAATGCTCGCCTATAGAAAGTCTTCTCTTCTCTCCTAGGTTTTCTTCATAAACGGCCGTGAGATTCTTCCTCTACAGGAAAGACGAGCCACCCTCTACATTACACATACATCTTCACACATCCATACATATATACCAACACATATACATACCTATTCCTATATCTACCTGCATACATATGCACATACGTATACGATGTATCACTCGTGTATACACGGACTACCTTCCTTCTTCCATAGATACATGCATCTATCTAGATGTAAAGAGAGAGAGAGAGAGGGTTCTACAGATTATACTTAGTATACCCTTTCTTTCTCCTTCTTTCCTTCCTTCTTTCTTTCTAGACAGAGTGTCTGTGTACGTGAGAAGAGAGGGGCTTTTTCTTTTCTACTAACGGATTGTCTACATGTAGAAGAAGAAGAGTCGAGAGGTGTGAAGAGAAGAAGAAAGACATGCTTGCTCCTTCTCAGTGATAGAGTACCGAGATGTCGAGATGAGGAAGACATTCTTAAGAGCTTTACAGATAAAATTTCTCCTGGCCTTTCTTTCTTTCTTTCTGAATGTTTTTCTTTCATGTTGGTTCTCTGCTTCTTCTCTCCTCTTCAGGTGTATCGACTCCTTCACTATCTCAATCACTGGGGTGTATATACACCTCGTGAGCCATCGTATCTCCTATCCATACACACGCTGTTGAAAAAGTCATCCCCCTGCATGAGTCTAGACATCCACGAAATAAGAGCTTTCTTCTTTTCTCTTCGGCCAGTGAAGAAATCTTTCAAAAGAAAGTCTTGTGACTGAGAAGAGAGACAAAGAATGGTATTCTTGTTTCGAGCCAAGAAAAGGGAAAAAAATCGATCAGACGCACTCCCCCACTCCATCACTCACTGCCTTCTTCTTAGCATGCAGAGACACACAAAAAGAGACAACAGCAAAGACACTGATCGACAGACAGATCTCTTCTCTCTTCTTCTCCTCTCTTTCTTTCTTTCTTTCTTTTTCTTCTTCTCTTCGATCTAGAAGACGAGAGAACGAGGGGCAGGTGACTGAGAAGGAGAAGAAGAGGTGGTGGTATCGATAAGTAGAGACGAATTTCTTCTATAGATACGATTCCCTGAGGGACATGTATAGAAGGGTGTAAATTTCTTCTCTTCTAAAGAAAGACCGTCAACCTTCTTCTTTCTTTCTACCAAAAGAACAGAAGAAGAAGAAGACGACTGTCTTCTGCCTAGAGAAGGATATCTTTGATCTGTTGTTCCTGTCGCCTCCCCCGTCAGGCTGTGAGAGCTGAGAATTCGATTTTCTTCTTCTTCTTCATGGTCATTCTCTCTTTCTCTTTCTCCATCTTTGCTAGCATCTCCAGGAGCAGAAGAGCTGCAACAAGCCTTATCGAGACTCGGTCGGCTTGGAAAGATCTTTCTCTCGCTCGATTCTTCTCCTCTCTGATTGAACAGGTCCTGCTGACGCGATGAAGATAGAAACTTTGGCGAAGATGTTGAGGTGGGCGGATAGAGATTCTTGTTCTCTTCCCTTCTTTCTTCGCTTCTTCTTCTGAGGAGAGAAGAAAGAGGAGAGGGGGAAGAAGAAGAAGAGAAAGAGGAAGAGACGTCTTTCTTCTTGACTGTGGTGACGAGATCTAGAGAATCTAAAGAGATTCTCTTTCCTAGTCCTTCTCTCCTTCTCTGAGCTTTCTCTTCTTCTTCTTTTCTTTCGGAGACATGTGTTCCTCTTCTCATGGGAGATAAAGAGACATTCATACAGACATCTATATTCTCTCCTTCTTCTTCCTCTTCTTTTTCTTCTTCTTCATGTATGAAGGGTTTCTCTTCTTCATCTCTCTTAAACAGGGAGAAAGAAGAAGAAAGAAGAAAAGAAGAGGGCGTCGTTGTAGAGCTCTTTCTTCTTCTCCTCTTTGTCAATAAGAAAGACAGAGACTCTTCCTTGGCCTCTCCTTCTCTATCTAGATCTGTAGACACCTGGAGAGCCTTCGAAGAAGGAGAGCTGTTGAGAGAAGAGAAAGATAAAGATTTCTGAGAAGGAGAAGAAGAAGAGAACGGCTGAAGATGAAGAGGAAGAAGAAATCGACTCTTGTCAAGTGAGGAGGATGAAGAAGAAGAAAGATGAGAAGATAGAGGAATAGAAGAAGGAGAAGATCTGAGAGGTGATGCTTTCTCTGTAAGTTCGCTTAACGTTGTAGCTAGACTTTTCTTTCTCTTCAATTTTAAAGGAGAAGAGAGATATGATGGCGCAGAAAGAGGAAGAGAAGAAGGAGAAAGACGGAGAGGAGAAGAGGAAAGACGAAGAGGAGAAGAAGAAAGACGAAGAGGAGAAGAAAGAGGAAGAGACGAAGAAGAAGCAGAAGAGAGACGAAGAGGAGAAGAAGGAAGAGGAAGAGCCGAAGAAGAAGAAAGAGGAAGAGAAGAAGGAGGAGGAAAGGGAAGTTGAGAAGAAAAGGAAGAAGGACAAGAGAAAGGAGAAGAAGGTTTCGTGACTTTTCTTCTTCCTTGCTGTTTCTCTTCTTCTTCTTCTTCACTTTCACGATGGCGTAAGAGACGAAAGGAAGAAGAAGCGGAGGATGATAAGAAGGACTGAGAAGAATTTTTCTCTTCTTTTGTACCTCCCCTCTCGATAGTCGATGAAGTAGAAGACATAGAGGAAGAAAGAGCAGATGAGACGGGAGAATGAAAAGAAAATGAAGAAGAAGAAGAAAGAGAAGAAGGGCGAGAAACAGAAGTTCGTTGAGTCTTCTCCTCGTGAGCATTTCTCTGCTTCATCTTCTCCTCCTCCTCCTTTTCATCCAACCTGCCTCCTTCTTCTCTTTCATCTTTCTTCTTCGCGATACCTCCTTCGGCAAGTCTCTGCAGGAAAAGAAAAAGAAGAAAAAGACAGGAGAGAAAGCATCATTTGCAAAGGAAAAAGAAAGAAGGAAAGGTGAATCAGAATGACCTACGAGAAAAGAAAGAAGAAAAGACACGTGCAAACTCCTCATCTTCCCTCATTCGCGACATACACTCGTCCCCCCGTCATTCTCAGGTGTACATACACCTCACGAACAGAGAAGACGGCAGTCTTGTCTTTCCTTTCATTTCCTTTCTATCTCTGTATCTATCTAGCTAGACCATACCTACACAAGCACACCTCTTGACGAGTATCTCCTTATCTTTCTACTTCTCCTTCTCATTTTCTTTCTCTCCTGCTTTCAGAAAGAAGGGGAAAAGGAGAAGAGCAAAACAGACATACACACACTCTGTCCTTTCTTGTCTCTCTCTCTCTTTCTTTCCTTCTTTGGCGACAGATTCTCATCCTTCTCCCCGTCTAACTGTCTATCCTTGATGTGTTCTGCCTCCTCTCGAGCTCTTCTTTCAAACTCCTCTTCTTCTTCTTAACGAAGCAAAGAAGAAGAGAGAAATGAAAGAAGAGCAAAGAAGATATCTGTCGTAACACGAAAACGAAGAAGATTCCGTTTGGAGAGGTCACACGAAAGAGATTTAGGGGAGAGAATCGACTCTTCCTTTCTCTCTCTATAGCATGCACTACAGGAGATAAAGAGAAGGTGAGAGAGACAAAGTGTTCACATGAACTTTCTTTTTTGTTTCTTCTTCTCTCTCATGGAAACCCATACCTGAGAGAATTCACAGCCATCTTCTTCTTCTTGTTCTCTCTCTTCATCTCCCTCTTGTTCTGTCTCCTCATCATCTTCATCTTCTTTGTCTCGTGTCTGTTCCTCTCCCCCTGGCATCCGTTTCCTCTTCCTCTGCAGACTTCTCTCTTTTTCTTTTTTTTTTTCTTCTTCTTCTCGTTTTCGCTGAGTAGAGAGAGGAGAAGAGAAGGAAGTAGTAGATGAAGGACCCCCGACGAAACAAGAAGAAGAAGACAAACAAGGAGAAGGAGTCACGAATGATAAAGAGGTAGTTGGCGAATCATAGCAAGCAGCAGGAGGAGGAGGGGGAGAAGAAGAAGGAGACAACAATGAAGAAGAAGAGGAAGAACAACTTGATAAGAGAGGAAGAGACGAAGAGAAAGAAGAATCTTGATCCGGACTGAAGCTTCCTGCGTTATGACTACTACTACTACTGCTATCTTCTTCTTCTCCTTTCCAGAGGTAGGAGGGAGAAGAAGGAGGGGGAGATGCATAGGAGAAGTTCGGGTGATGCAGAAGAACGAGGTGGCTCTCTTCACTTTGATAAGATTTCAAGGCGGCCTGCTCTTTGCTTCTTCTCTCATTCTCATCTAAAGTATACAACTGAACCTACGGGAAAGGAAGAAAGAAGAGAACAAAACACGATTGACTGAAAGACTCGACAACTAAAGGAGTGGATGAGGTGTATAGACACCACCGTAAGGGATAAGAATGATGAAGACGAAGAGAAAAAAGACAGAGACAACTCGGATGTCTCTCCTTCAGAAATCGAAGAAGAAAAGTATGAGAAGACCTTTCTTTCTTCTCTCCTTTCTCATCTCTATCTTTTATCTCTCCTTCTTTCATCGGTTTCTTCCTCTCTTTAGTAAGAGACATGAGCGATGCCGTGGGAAGAAAAGGAGAAGTCTTTCAGGGAAAACAAGAAGAGACGAAAGATTCCCCGTCTCATCGTACAAAGAGAAAGACAGAGCGACAGACAAGACAAACAACTCTAGATGAAGTGCTCCTCCCCTCTCTCCCTCTCTCTCGCCGCATGCAAACGAAAGAAAGAAGTGAAAAAGATCAATCGAGAAATGAAGAGTCAAGTCATTCTCACTCTAGTATCATCTAGCTACGAACTGCAGCGAGGCCACTCCATCTACCAAGTCTCTCTCTGTATACCCACTCGCCAAAGAAAAGACTTCGGAAGAAAAAGAAAGAGATAAGAAAGAAAGAAGAGAGAGAGAAAGACTGGTATTGAAAAGAAGACGACCTTACCTTATTAAAAGGAGAGAAAGAGATGGTTCGCCGTCTCTTCTTCTCTCGGCCTGAACAGACAGAAGAAAAGATTCATATATAGACACACACATGAACTTTCTCTCTCTCTCTCTCTCCTGTTTCGCATTCTCTTCCTTTTATCGTGCTCTTTCATTCTCTCTCTCTCGCTTTCTCTCTTTCCTTCTGTCACTCGAGAAACGATAGAATTCATGTAAGGAAAAGAATTAATTCTACCTGTCTACTATTTTAAGCTCCTCTCTCCTGACTTCTCTTCTCTTCTCTTCTCTCTCCCTTTCTCTCTCTCTAGACATACACACATACGCATGGCACGCCTATTTATCTATCTACCTATCTTTAATCTATCCATCTTTAATCCATCTATCTATCTTTAATCTATGTATTCACTTCTTTGTGTATCGATTACCGTTGTATGTCTCCCATGGGAGACGGGGAACATAGAGAGGGGCTTCTATAGACTACTGTGGTGTCTATTGTATAGATTCTTATCATCTGTCTTCTTCTTCTTATTCAGAGAGACAGAGAGAGATCACTTACTTTTTCTTCTTTCTTCTCCCCCTTGTTCCTCTGGATTGGTCGAGTTCCTTAGTATGGAACGCCGTCGGCGATCTGCCGGGAGAACCGCTCGCCCTGAAAGGAAAGAAGAAAAAAAGAAAAAGCCCATTCACTCATTCATTCACTCTTTCTTTCTTTCTTTCTCATCTTTATCTGCCAAGTATCGACTCTCTCCATTCCCCATGAGACAACCCTTCATATAGAGAGCTATGAATGGTCAGTCTTCTTCTCCGATATACGTGCAAACGCCTATATAGACATACAGAGAAACAAAGATAAGCCATGACCTGCAGACATACGTAGATAGATAGATAGATAGGTAGATTAAAGATAGAAAGACAGGTAAATAGAGGAACATATATATTGAAGGGGTTCTCGTTTCCTGGTCTGGCGGTATGTATCTTGGATCTACCTTGACTCTATTTCTCTTGAATGCCTCTGCTTGTCATCTTTGCATGCATGCATGCATGTGTGTGTATATCCCACCATGGAGACGTCGCGCAGACAGAGGGACGTAGGATTCATCGACAGACGCAAAGTTCATACGGGAGCTCGCTGAAAAAGATCAAAGACAAGAGAAAAGAAAATACACGATGCAAGAAGGAAAATAACAAAGAAGAAGATGGATAGGCGGAGCCTCTCACATCGGCGTATATGTAGCTTCATAGATGGACAGATATAAACCGCCTTAGAGGAAGGAAAAGAGAAACGACAAGCTACCATTAGCCTGTCTATCTATCTTTAGTGTAGCCATCGATCTCTTGTAAGGAGTCTCAGTAGATATCGTCATGCTACTCTTCTAACTAATCTCTTCTTCTTTTCGTGTTTAGGGTATTGTTGATACATCTATGTATCTATATCTCTCTATGTCTGTGTGTGTGGAAATGGTCGTATATGTAGTTTCATTATAAGGATTCAACCTCCTATTGACTAGCACTCCTATCAAGAATCTTCTTCTTCTCTTCATATATATAGGTATCTGTAGATAGATATCATCCTGTAAGCCAAAGGAGAGCGATAAGAAGAAGAATAAGGGTAGGAATGATATGTCAGCCTCTCTCCTTCATCTATCTCTCTCTTTATCTCCCTCTACTCCATACGGATGAACATCCCCTCACGCTCATAACTTCGATCGACGAGGAACTTCGTGCCTCTTCTTTTTCTTTTTAGGACATTTCTAAAGATTTCTAAAGGCAGTGGGTATCTTCTATTAATCCATACAACACCCTTCTCTCCTATCTCCCTAGACACGTATCGGCCAGCTCGATCGACTCTTCTCTATCTACAGTGCGAAGTCCCTCTCTCATCTTTCTATCTTTAGAGATCTTAAGTCTCTCGATGTCTCTACTTCTCTTCTACATGTCTGCAGCGAGGTGTATGATGTGTCTCGTGACTTTTCATCGAGAAAAGAAAGAAGAGAAGAAGAGAAGAGAAAGAAGACGACGAGGAGGAGAGGGTGGGACTTACGAACACCTGTGGATGTATGAGTTGTGAAACTCCATGTTTTCGCTATGTACAGAAGTGTGTCTCGTGACTTGTCTCGCAAATCCTAGCCAAACAGGACACCCCATATCAAGAGAAAGAAAGAAAGAGTGAGAGAGAAAGAAGGAAGGAGATGGACGAATGAAGGAAGTAAAGAAAAGAAATGAAAGAGGGGAGGGAAAGAAAAGTTCGTATCTCACCGACTCTATGTCTGTCTGTATCTATCTGTATCTATTTAGATGTATGCATATTCATATTTCTCTGTATGTATATCTGTCTATATTTGCATGTACAGACATGTAGAGTGAAGGAGGCGATAGTACGTCCATCGTTCTTATCACTATAGCGAAACATAAAGACACACATGATGTACATACACACGCCTCTATAGATAGATACGTAGACCAAAGACTGACATAGATAATGATAGACAGAGAGAAAGAGATATATGGATCAGAGATAGAACGGGAGATAGATAAGAGACAGCGAGACAGATAGAAAAGACAGATACATAGATAGATAGATATACAGACACATGGAACTGTCACTGATAGAGAGAGGAAGAAAGAGAGACAGAGAGTGAGTATGCAGGATCATCATTAACCCGACGGCAAGATGTAGAACCGAGAAGTCAAAGTGAAACGTCGCCATCTACGGACAGGAAAGAAGAAACAAAAGAAGAGAACGGGGAGATCAAAAAGAGACAAAAAAGAAGAAGAGAAAGAGACTGCGAGTTGTCTATCATATATACATACAGAGAGATGGATCACTTTCCCTCTAATTCCTTCTCTTCTCCCCCTTTCCCTCTCCTCTTCTCCTCTCATCATCTTCTCCAAATACAACAGCAGAAGCAAGTGAAGCTCCCCACCTACATATCTATAATATCTAATTCAACCTCTCTCTCTATCTATCTCTGATCTATCTCCGTATCTTTCTGCAAAAGAAGCTCTCCATCCATCTATCCAGACATCCTCTTGATAAGTAAAGAAACCTCTCCGCTTGTGTAGGACTCACAACTTATTCGATGGAAAGCAAAGAGAGAGACGAGACAGCAAGAAAGAAGCGAAAGAGAGAGAGAGAGGGAAAGCAGAGGGGAGAAAGAAAGATCGAAAATCGTCATATACGGGGCCCGAAGGGGGTGTATACGTACTCCTGTAATGAGAGTGGAGAGATATCTCCTAAGCTGTTGGGTCGATAGAAGCTCCTCGTCTTTCTCCTCGACCAAAACTTCACAAAAGAAAACAAGAAACAGAAAGAACTCCATCATTAGAGAAGATGATGGGATCAGAAGAAGAAGCGAGAGAAAGAAAGAATGCAAAAAGAAAAGAAAAAAAAGGGAGGGGAAGGAACCCCCCGAAACAAGAGTCTTCTTGGATGTGTATCTCTTTGTACATACACTCAGTCTATCTACACTCACTACGTCTATCCCTTCGCATCTATCTATATCTATATCTATCTATCTATCTCGAATGTATATGACATGAACGTCAACGCTGCCAGCTGAGGTGTACATACACCCAAGCTTTGAGATAGAGAGAAGAAGAGAACTGAGAAAGAATGAAGAAGATGGATATCAACGAAGTGAACGAAAGACTTCGCTATTGTCTCTGTGAACTTACACGGATCTAGAGCAAGGAAAGAAGGAGTGTCCATTGATAGATCTTTCCTTCTTTCTTGTCTCCTAACTTCTTCTTCCTTTTCTCTCTCATTCTCCTCTTCTTCTCCTTCTTCTCCATCTCTTCTTTCCTCCTGACTATCCTGCCTGACTCTTGGGTTTCTCAGTCTTTCTCTTCTTGCGTCTTGACCCGAGACAGCCGACTCGTCAAGATGATCCCTGTCGCCCGCAGAACATCCCTCCTTCTCGGCTTTTCTTTTCTTCTTCCTCATGATCTTTTCTTCATATTCTCTTTGTATCTTCTTCTCTAGATCTTCGTCTAAGTCGCGCTGTTTCTCTCTCTCGCTCTTCATCTCCTGTTCTTCTTGAAGCGTATCCCACATATCGAGCTGGCGGTTTCGCCGAAAAGAAGGAGAAGAGACTGATGTACGCTGAGCAGAAGAGAAAGAGCGAATCGACGTTGGGTCGTGAGAATCGATTGTCTCATGTAGAGAAGGAAGAAAGGCTTCTTCTTGAGAGAAGAAGGACATCGAGTTTGTTGGAGTCGAAGATGAGGAACGAGATGAAGAAGACGAAGAAGAATAGCCATGATAAGAGCCAAGACTGCTTCTTCTTCTTCTTGTCTTTGGTGATGCGCTGCAGAGGGGAGAAGAGGAAGAAGAGGCTGAAGATGCAGAAGAAGAGAGAAGCGAAAGACTGTTTCGAGAAGAAGTCTGTATACTGTGGTAAGATGAAGAAGGAGAAGAAGAGGAAAGAGAAGAAGAACGAGAAGAAGAAGAAGAATAACTTAAAGCGGAGTCGCTACTACGACTTGAACGTCGCGGAAAAGAGTATCGCGAAAGCATCGAAGGAAGGGAGGGATGAAGGGGCTGATGGAGCGTCTCGGGAGAACCTTGTAAAGAAGAAGAAGATGGAGGAGAGGAAGAAGAAGAAAGAGAAGAAGATGAAGAGGAGGAAGACGATGGGGATGAGGAAAGAGAAGAAGTTTGGAGGTTGACGTGTGAGGAGGATGAGAGGGCAGGAGAACAAGAGGAGAGATCATGACGAGGTGAGATGTCTGAAGGTGCTGAATATGAGGAAGAGAGAGACGAGGAAGAAGAAGATGAAGAGACAGATGGAGGAGATGAAGAAAGAGAAGAAGAAGGGTCTATAGAAGAAGACTGTGAAGAAGAGGTCGCATTGCAGATGAGAGAGGTTCTTGCTATGGAAGGCAGGGAGGAAGAAGAAGGAGAAGAACTTAAGTCACTCGTTCCATTCGAACAGACACTATTACCTTGTCCGCCAGGAATAATAGACGAAGAAGAAGAAGTAGTTAAGGAAGAAGAGAACAAGCAAGATGAAGAAGATAGATTAGATGAAGACATTTCTTCTTCTCTCTCGATCTTCTTTTCATCTATCCTTCCGCTAGGTGACGCAGAAGGAGAAGAAGAAGATAGACCAACCTTCTTCTCTTCCTTCCTAGAATAGGAAGTACTCCTGCTATTCATTGGCTTTGGATTCTCATCAGCCATCTTCATCTCTTCTTTCACATAGTTCTCCTTGATCTTCTCCTCCTCCTTCTCCTCTTCTTCCTTCTCTTTCCTTCTCCTTCTTCTTGTCAGGATTGAAGAAGATTGTTCTTTATCTTCTGAGTCTTCTGTATCCTTTTCTCTTCTCTCTCTTCTTTCTTCCTCTTCTTCTTGCAAATCTACTTCTCCCTCGTCGTTCTCTTCCGTTTCAGAACATCTCCGACCCTCTTCTTCTTCGTCTTCTCTCCTCTCAGAGCTTCTCCAGTTGGAATCTTTACGATCTTTATCTTCTTCTTCTTTCTTTATCCTGCTTCTCTCACCTTCATCGTCATTTCCATCATCTTCTTCTTCTTCTTTGCTTCTTCTCTCCTGGCTGGGAAGAAGTCTTTCTTCCTGTCCACCCTTACACCCCTCTTCACACAGGGGTGTATATACACCTCGACTTCTCCTCAGACCTCTTGGACCTTTCACCTTCACACTATTCCTACTAAAGTCATTTCCTTTTCTTCTCCGAGTCCTTCTTCTTCTTTCTTCCTCTTCACTATTTCTCGAGACAGTCGCTCTTCCTGTTGTTCTTCTTCTTCTTCCTCTTTGATGAGCGAGAAGACTCCCATCCTTCTTCACATCTCCTTCACACACATTTCGACCTTCTCTTTCTTCTTCCCTCTCTCTTCCTTGCCTTTGTGACCTCTTCTTTCTTTGTAAGTCTCCATGGTAGCCCTCCTCACAAGAGTAGGCACGCTCTTTTCCTTCGTCACTCTCAACTTTCCGACTTCTCTTCTTAGCATCTTCATCTTGCTTCGACGGGGGATCAGCATCAGCCCTCATCTTCTTTCTTTCTTCCTCTTCTTCTGTTAAGGAGACTGAAGAAGAAGAAGAGGAAGAAGAAGAGGAGGAGGAAGAAGAACATAAACGTCTTGATCTTGAACGTGTGTCTTGCTTTTTCTTCCTCTCTTCTTCTTCTTCTTTAATCTCTTTCTTCTTGTTCTCTTCTTCTTTTTCTTTATCGCCTTTCCTCACGGGTCGTTTTGGCATAGAGACATCTTCTTTACCGTAGACAACTGCATTTAGAGAACCTCTCTCGATTCCTGAAGAAGATGAAAGAGGAGAAAGTCTCATAACTTTTCTTCTCTTCCTTATCTGAGAAGGTATCTCATTAATCTCTCCCCTTTGTGCTCTCCACCCCATACATCCCTCATCAGATTTCTCTTCTTTCGAGGAAGCTGAACTTCTGCTTCTTCTTCTTCCTCTCCTAAGGTTCCCCTTTGAGATACGCTTTGCAGATGGAATCTTCTCTAGCGTCATCTTCTTATTCTTCTCTGTCTCTTCCTCCTTGGTCTTCTCCTTGACTTCGCTTCGATCTTCGTTATTTCTCTCATCTTCTTCTTCTTTCTCTTCAGAGATCTCTGATGCATGGAGATGTGACTGAGGTGATCGCGGTGCTAGGGAAGAAGAAGAAGATGTAAGAGGAAAAAGGAGAGGAAGAGAGGTAGGGGGAGAAGAAGAACAAGAGAAAGAAGAAGTGGGGAGTGGCGAAGGAAGATTAAGAAGAGAAGTAGTGGAAGAAGAAGGGGAAAGAGAAGAAGAAGAAGAGAGAGAAGAAGTGAGAAATGGCGAAGGAAGAGAAGGGCTGCCCGGGTGGTAGAGATTCTGCTCACATGGAGATGAGGGGAGAAGACCGATGTGAAGCTGAGGAGAAGAAGAAGAAGAATGAAGGGAAAGAGAAGAGGTGATCTGGGGTGAATGACGAGGAGAAGAAGAAGAAGGATTTCCCACCTTTAGTTTCTTCTTCTTCTTCACATTTGAGAGAAAAAAGAGAGAAGAGGAAGACGAGGGCGATACGGAGGATGATAATGATGATGCTGGAGACATAGGAGAAACAAGAATCTCTTCTTCTTCTTCATTTAGATTTTCTTCGGTTCCTATCTCCAATGGACTTAACAGAGGAGAAGACGAGGCAGCAGTGACGAATGATGAGGCACTCGATGAAAGAGAAGAAGATAAAGAGACACCCCCACCTTCTTCTTTCTCTTCTTTGATCGTCATCTTCTTTTTCTCCTTCTTCTCTTTATTAGTCTTCTCTTCTCTTCTCTCCTCTTTCTGTTCTTTCTTCTCTGTCTTCTTTTTCTTCTTTGTCTCCTCCTCTCCTTTTTCGCTCTTCATCTCTTCACAACTTTTCTGAGGGGGCGTCACTGAATCACGTCTCTTAACTCCATCTGCAGACACCTCATGTGACGCCGAAGAGAGCCCTTGCAGCCCCCCTTCTCTCTCTTCTCCTCCTCCTCTTCCTTGTTCTTTTGACGATAGGATCGTGAGCTTTCTCTTCTCCGCCTCCTCATCCATCGCATCATTTCCTGCCTCCTCTTCCCCCTTTGTCTGCGCAATAGAAAGAGAGGAAGAAAGAGGAGAGAGTGATGACGATGAAGAAGAGAAAGGAGAAGAAGAAGAAGATTCTCGAAGAGAAGAAGAGGAAGAAGATCCAAGAAAAGGAAGTGCATGTGTTCCTCTCCTACTATGACTCCTTCTTCCTCTTCTACGATTGGGCGAGCTCCTTTCATCTTTCATTGAAGCGAAAGTGACAGAGAAAGAAGGAGAGCCATAGTTACTAATGAAATCTACGGAACTCCTCATAGAACGAGGAAAACTTCTTAGACATGCCGAAGTATTCTTAGAAGCCCTCTTCTTCTTCTTCTTCTCCTCTTCTTCTTCTGCCTCCTCCTCCTCCTCCTTGTCATCTCCTTCTTCTTCTTCCTCTTCACATAGGTTCACAGTGATCTCCTCATCATCTCCTGAAGAAAGAGGAAGCCCCGGCACGACTTCTCTATCTTTCTTCATTTGCAACTTCTTCTTCTTCTGCTGCTGCTCGTAATTACTACGGCTATGAGGATTATCTGGTTCTTCTCTTATACAACACTTTAGTCTTCTCTTTTCTTCTTCTTCTTTCTCTTTTTCCTGGACACCTGGTCGGAGGCCTGGCTGTGATGACGAGCTCTGTTGAGAAGTTCTTTCGCCTTCTTGGGAAGCAGGAGAACAGGAGAGGAAAGAAGAGGAAAGGGCTGCTTGTAGACTCGATGAAGAAGAAGAAGAGAGAAGACGAGGAGAGCGGCGGAGAGGGAGAGGCTTTCCACGTGAAGAAGAAGAAGGGAAAGAAGAAGAGATAACTATACTTCTTCTCTTTCTCGGTGAGATAAGAGGGGAGGAAGGAGACATAGAAGAAAAAGAAGAAAGATGATGTGAATTTGGCTGAAGAGAAGAAGGAGAAGAAAAAAGATCTGTAGAATGATCTACTCTTTGAGTAGAGGAAACCTCATGATGTGAAAGAGAATCTCTTCTCTCATCACGTCTACCTTCTTCATCTTTCTCTTCTTCTCTTATGCTGTTGTTCTTCTCAACTTTTTCAAGTGACGCCGCCGTAGGAGTAGACGAGGAAGAAGAAGAAGATAAAGGAGAGGAAGAAGAAGAAGAAAGGGAAGGAAGAGGAGAGAGAACAGGACAGGAGAACCTTCTTCTATGATCTCGACTTCTCTGACCAGCAGCACGTGAGTTGAGAGGGGGAGAAGAAGGAGAAGGATCTCTTGTGAAGGAAGAAGGCCTTGCAACAGAAGAAGAGAGGAGACGAGGTGAACGCTTAGGTGTATCCGAAGATGAAGAGCAAGAAGAGAAGGATGACGACGAAACCTCGGCTCTATCGAAGAAAGAAGAAGTAGGAGACAGTTGAGACGACTGTCTCCGAGGGCGAGACGAGGAAGAAGAAGAATTCACATATGGCGAGCTAGAAGAAGAAGAAGCAGAAGAGCAAGAAGGTGAAGAATGAAAAGAAGAACGACGAAGAGGAGAAGAAGAAGAACGACGAAGAGAAGACGAAGAGCGACGAAGAGAAGAAGAAGTGGAATGGCATCCCCCTTGTAAAATGTCCGTTTGATGAGAGCTTGTCTCATGACAAGAAAGAGTGGGTTGAGAGGACCGTTTCTTTTCTCCTCTTTCAACTTGAAGATCACTCGATTTTCTTCTTTCTCTCCTCTCTTCAAAGCTTTTCTCCTCTTCTTCTGTCTTCTCCCGAGAAAGAATGGTCCTTCTTCTCTCGGACGGGCCCTCTCTCTGAGACATAGAAGAAGAAAGGTTATCAGGAGTAAGAGAGGGAGGGGTGCTGGAGAGAGAAAATGTAGATTCATGTCCCCGAGAGGAAGAAGAGAGAAGAAGCGCTTGAGAGAGAGAAAGACACGATGGAAATTGACGTGACCTGTCATGTAACGCAAAAGTTTCACCCCTTCCTCGTCTTCTCTCGATTTCTTGAAGAAGAGAAAGAGACCGCCGCTGTGACCGAGTTAAGACTTGACTCTCTTCTGTTGAAAAGGGCGCCATTGAGTGGAGTGCATGCGAATCTTTGAGAAGATCGATCTCTTCTTCTCTTTCTTTCTCATTCTCTTTTCTTCTCTTCCTCCTCTCTTCATCTTCTTCTCCTCCTCCTCCTTGTTCTCCCCCTCCGTCTTCATGAGGATCTCTCCTTCTCTCTGCTTGAGGAGAAGCTCTCGGACTCTCTTCTTTCTCAGGGAAGACTGCAAGGAAAGAAGAAGGATCTTTAGACTCATCTTCTTCCTCTTTCTCCTCTTCTGCTCGTCTTGCATTGTGAGAAGAAGCAGGAGAAGAGTATCGAGAGGACGCCCTCCTCTCTCCTTTGGTCTCATCCTTCTGTGGAGTTATGAATCTATTCGAATCTCTTCTTCTCCTTCCACCCCGTGTCATCTTCATTCCTTCTTCCTCTCCTCTTCCTCTGTTCTCTTCGTCATCTTCTTCTTCTCTTCTTGCTACATTCTCTTCTTTCTTCTCTTTCAGTACGTGAAGTTCACTGACGTCATCATCTTTCATCTTTCTTCCTCTCCTCCGGCTTCGTGTTCTCTCTTTTATCTTCTCTTTTTCCTCCTCCTTATTCTCCCCCCCCCACGTCGCCTCTGTCTCTTCTCTCTCTCCTTCGTCTTCATCTTTTCTTTCTTCTTCTTCTTCTTCTCTTCCCTCTTCCTTATCTCTCCTTTCATTCACTGTCTTTCGAGAGGCGTCGGCCCCGCCGTCATTCCCATCCATCATATCCTTTCCCTCCGTTTCTTCTTCTTCTTCATTCTTCTTCTTCTCTTCTTCTTCTTCTGCTTTCTTATCTTCCTCTATGTCTCGACAATCTTTCTCTTGCCTACCGTTGATAGACACCGAAGAAGAGACACGCAGAGACGACGAGGAAAG
The DNA here is from genome assembly GCF_002600585.1 of Cystoisospora suis. Taxonomy (NCBI): domain Eukaryota; phylum Apicomplexa; class Conoidasida; order Eucoccidiorida; family Sarcocystidae; genus Cystoisospora; species Cystoisospora suis. Next base: position 16,745 of record NW_027153221.1, read on the forward strand.
CGAAGAAGAAGATACCGGGAGAGAGGTAGACAGTAGTGACGGACTGGAGTCATCCACAGAAAGACAGCTCGGGTCATTCACACCTGCCCAAGCAGTCGGCCTTCTCGCTTTTCTTTCTTCACTTTCCTGAAACCTGTTATATGGAGATGAAGAAAATGAAAGAAAAGGAAGCGGAAGAGGGGGCGAAAGGAAAGAAGAAGAGGAAGAAAACGTCTTCTTTACGATTCTTTGGTCACTCTCTTTGAAGAGACTTTCCGGGGAAGAAAAAAAAGCAAATCTCTTCCGACTATGACTGCTGCTGAGGCGGTGACTTAAGCCTTGTCGACCGGTTCTAAGATCATGGAACTTCTCTCCTTCTTCTTCTTCTCTTTCTTTTCTTTCTTCTCCTCTCTCCATTTCTTTATGTTTCTTTGATAAAGGTGACGTCGGAGTACATGACGAGGAAAGAGGTAGAAAGCGAAGAGGAGAAGGATGTGAAAAGAAGAAAGAACTTCTCTCTTCTTCTTCTTCTCCACCTCCTCTGCCTTCTTCTATATCGGCAGGAGATCGTGAGGAATCGAGGCTCTGATGATGCAAAGAAGAAGAAGAAGCAGAGTCAAGGGAGATTCCGCCGTGTTCTTCTTCTTCTTGCGGCTTCGCCCTATCGTCAAGATTTCGATCACGAGAAGAGAGAAACGAAGCTGATGGCACTCCGAAAGAAGAAGAAGAAGTAGAAGAAGAGACGATACAATTGAATGATGGCTGGTGTTCTTCTTCTTCTTTTTGTCTTCTTTCTCGCGCTCCTTCTTGATCGCTTTCTTTGCGGGGACTGGTAAACTTCGATTCGTCAATTTCTCCCCCGATCTGAAGGTGAGGAGGAGAAGAACAGCCTGGAGATGAGGAAAGAGTTGCCCACTGAAAAGGTTGAGAAGAAGAAGAAGAAGCTCGCTGAGAGAGAGAAAGAGACGAAGATGACTGAGAGAAATGATGAAGAGGCGAACAAGAAGAAGAGGAAGAAGAAGAGGAGGAGGAAGGTTCTTGAGGCCGTCCGTGTCGAAGGATAGAAGAAGAGGAAGTGAGAGCGGGAGAGAGCAACAAAGAAGAAGAGGAGGAAGAGGAAGAGAAGGAAGTAATCATAATAGAAGGAGAAGAAGTGTCGAATATAACGTCAGGTGTATCTTTCAGGTTTCCTTCTCTTGTCCTTGAGACTTGAATCTGAGGTGGAGAAGAGAAGGAAGAGGATAATGAAGAAGAGCAGGAGGAGGAGAGACGTGGGTCAGAGATGAAGGAAGGACAAAGATTTTCTTCTTCTTCTTCCTCCTCCTCCTCATCTTCTTCTCTTTGTGTGTTTAGATAGGAATCTTGAGACGAGTCATTTCTACGTTGTCTGCTTCCTTCTTCAGCTTCCTTCTTCTTCTTCTTCTTGTCGGTATCTGATGTAGAAGAATGTACGGCCGCGGACTCTACTGAAGAAGTCATAGAATTGCTTGGATGCACCACGGGTAGTGTCTGCTGTACATACACCTCACTTCCTCGTTCGTACTTTGTCTCCTCACCCTCTAAACAGTCCGTTTCTCTTCTTCTTCTTCTCCGTGATAAAACAAGGCCTCCAGGAGAATAAGAGAGAGATGAACTGCGTCTTGTTGCTCCTCTTCTCTCTTCTTCTTCTTCTTCCTGTCCTTCTTCTCCTTCTCTAAGTGTCCCTTTCTGAAGCTGCCTTGATCTATGCTCTCCAAAGGAATCTTCTCTCACCTGGTTTGTCACGTCCTTTTTCAAAGACCTTCTCACTTCCTCTTCGTCTCTCCTTTTTTCTTCGTTTTCTTGTTCTTCTTTCTCGTCATCTTTGCTCGTTGAATTCTCTTGTCTATTTCGAACCGTTCTTCTTTTTGTCCGCGGCGAAGAATCGAGTCTAGAAGAAGAAGGAGGAGGCTTGTCTTCCTGGATGAAAGAAAGAGACTGAGGAACGTTATTCCCAGGATCTCTCCATTCGTCACTTAAGCTTCCCTCTTCCTCGTGACTTTCTCTGAAGTAGTTAGACAGAGGCAAGACGGGTGTGTCGATATGTTTCTCATCGACAGAACATAAAGGAGAAGAAGATGAAGAAGACGAAGAGAGAGGCAATTTGCTAGAGACCGCATTTCTTCTTCTTGGATGCGGGTTATAAGAAAATGAAGAGGAAAATGAGGAGGAAGAAGAAGAGGCTGAGGACAGGGGGGAGAACGAGACATTTGTAGTAGCTGTATGTACACCTGAAGAAGAAGAGGTAGAAGAAGACAAAAGTCGAAGTGAAGTCCGAGGCATCTCGAAGATGTTGAATATCAAAATAAGAAAGAAAGAAAACGGAGAGAGAAATGAGAAAGAAAGAAAGGACAGAAGAAAAAGATCATTAGCAGAGAGAGTTCAAACCGAAGGCGAATCCATTTGACTGTGTAGATGTGAATCTCCGTCAATGAGAAGAAGAAGAGAAGAATTGAAAAAGAAGTCGAGACGCGACAGACTGTAAGACGAAGAGAAAAAGAAGACTTTTCAGAAGGAAGAGAAAGGAGCTTTTTATCTTGTGGAAGTCCAGACGGGGAGGTGAGAAGACGACGGGGAAGAGAAAGAGAGAAAGAAAGAAAAAGACGGGCGATCTCTTGAGAGACAGCCTTAGTTCTTCATCTTCTTTGTCCCTCTTTTCTCCGGCTAAGGAAAGCAAGAAGGAAAGGGAGATGAACAATGTCTGTAGAAACTTATTCTCTTCTACCTTCTATGATGTGAAAACAAAGGTGTGTGGCCTCCTACTCACGCACACACCAAGGTGTATGTACACCCCAACCCGACTTCTTGTTCCAAGAAAGACTTTTGACAAGAGCTCTTCTTCTTCTTCTTGAAGACAAACCGACCTCGTTTCTGCAAAATTTGGGGAAAAACTTTTTGTACCGATCTCACTAGGAAACAGTAATTCTTGAAAAGGACTTAGAAGACGACACTCATAAGAAGAAGAAAAGGGGAGAATTCGTGAAGCCAAAGAAGGAAAAAGAACATCGCCGTCTTCCCTCTTCAATGAAGTCTCAATTGACTGACAAGACACAACAAAGGAAGAAATTCTTCTCCTCTCCTTCTCCTGGCAAAGAGTACGGTATGTTTCTTTCGCCTTTTTCAATAAAGAGAGGATAGCTGCAGCTACTACTACTACTTCTTCTTCCTCTTCTTCTTCTCGTTGAAGAAGATGATCCCTAAGCAAGGAACTTGAAAGTGTTGGTTGACAAGAAAGAAAAAACTTGAGAGAACGTCATCTCTAAGGAAAGAAGGAAAAAAGCTGGAGAAGCCTTATTTCTCTCCTGAATGAAACGAAGAGAAGTAGACAACGAGAAGAAGACGAAGAAGACAAAAAAGACAATGTGGAAAAGAAGACGAAGAAGTGACTGCGTGCTTGGTGAGCCGTGCGGTGTGTGTGTGTGTGTGTAAGGAAAAGAAGCAAACGAGTCTTCTACATCTCTCCTCTCCGATCAGTCGTTATCTCAGCCTCTTCTCCCTCTTGTCTTTCCCTTTCTCTTCTTCTTCTT
>NW_027153221.1:20544-20781 GCF_002600585.1 Cystoisospora suis
AGCTTTCTGAAGAAGATTATAGGATTCCTCTTCTTCTTCAAGGAATGGATCGTGCTCATAAAGATCTTACAGGAGATAGACAGATAGATAGGAAAGGCGAAAAGAGAATTTCGAAAGAAAAGAAGCAGATGGAGAGAAATACATCAGGTAAAATGTGAACAGCTGAACCACCGATCACGCCTGGTGGACCTCCCTACGTATTGTGTGCCTGTCCTCTTGTGTTTTCACTTCTACTCG
>NW_027153222.1:0-8068 GCF_002600585.1 Cystoisospora suis
CTGAGATTTCTGTTGGTGGAAAGTTGTATGCTGTGGCTCTGTCTGGACAAGTGTGTTCTTGTAACTGAAGTCGCTCTACAGTTGCAGGGGAGTCAGTCTTCCTCTAGCGCATAAGCACCCGTAGACAGGGTGTTTATTTCTTCTGTTGTTGAGATACGTCTCTGGTGGAACGGGAGGCTGGCGTCGGTTCGATCCGCTCGCTCGGGACACCGTCGCAGCACATCCTGTTTTTCGAGTCATATTTATGTCCCGGTCATTTTCATTTTTCTTTTTCTTTTCCCGTCCCACATTGGGGTTTGTATCATGTGAACGGCCTGTCTGTCCTCAGCAAAAAACCCCTTGTACAGCTTCTTCAAAGTCGGAATGAACGTATCCATCTCCACAGACGATCCTCTCATGTTTCACTTCACCGATGAACCTCTCCTGGAAGAATACTCAGTTGCGGCTGTAAGGACTGCTTGCTCACCTCCGACAAGGGACAACAGGGAGGGAGGGGGGGGGAATGAGTTAAAACATTCTTCATCTAGTCTGGGTGCAGAATGCCGTGACTGCCGCGGATGTTTTATGAAGGCGAAGCCTTTCAAGAAGAGCGGACAGGACGAACGGATAATAGCACAAGTAGTCTTTTCATTTCAACGTGGGGGTTTCGTTTGATGTCTTTTAGTGAATTGACAGAACAGTAAGCAGGGACAGAGCGATACGGAAACGATTTGGATACGCAAGAATTTCTAAAGGGTAACCTACCCTCAGAATATGCGTTTGTGTGTGCATGGCTGCATGGAAGCATTTTACTCCCTGTGTATGTGCATGTCGATCTATCTGTCTACGTACCTATCTATATATCTCTATATCTACCTATCTGTATATCTATCTATCTTTATGGTAGACGGGTACGTCAGAGCAAGTGGACGTGTTTGTGATGACGTGTCTTGCTTCAGCACACATGGAAACTATCTCCGGTGGACTTATGTGAGCTAGCAAGGAACTCAGTACTGCAGAGGTAAGACTCTCGGCTCAGGTGGAGCGAACTAACCATATGAGTAGATCCATCTAGGTATTGAGAGAGACTCTCAAGTATATATCTTTGAGTGCGTGGCGAGGCATACGCACAAGGCACGTCTCTGTGCGTACTATCTCGCTCGTCTCTTGCGCCGGCGCCTATGAGCCCTATCTGTCGCGGCGGTCTGCGATTTCTCTTCTTATACCAGGCGTTCTTTCTTTTCTATCAGGAGCACAGGACGGATACCACCTTGTCGAAGACAAACAATAGGCATGTACAGGTGACAGCATATCATTACGTGAACAGGCCTTACTATAGCAATAACATTCTTATGCCTTCTATAAGCTATGAACACATCATTTACGCGCTCAGTGCTTATGAGGCAGGCAATGATATCATGGTTATAGTCTACAGTTTTCTCAAATGCATGGCGTGTGTATCGATGATCAGCGGAGACTGGTGTTTTGTCTCGTGTTCTTTCCTGGCTTGTTTTCAAGTGGTTACGAAGATGAGTTCAAGCGTCATTGGTTGGGCCAGGATTATAAGCTGGGTGGACGGCGAGGCAACAACATGCGTCAGACGAATGTGAGCAATATTCGTCTACAGTATCGGTACGTTCTTTGCGGAGTACTCCCTTGGGGGGACAGATCAGACTCTTTACTTCTGCGGAGAAAATCTCTGAGGGGCTAATTTCTAACCAATATTTCTCCCGTCGTCTTCGAGGTTTCTGTTGTGAGTTCAGCACTCCTGAGACAGGTAGATGGTAGACGGATTGAAAGAAGATGGCTGACTCCCCAGGTTGTGTGGGTGCGTGTGATGTTGAAGTGTACCTACGTTCTTAGATGTCGTGGACTAGCTTACATGGGGAAGTACCTCACCGTGCACGGAAACAGCTACCTCCTACATGCACACTGTCCCACGAGAGAACCGTATGCAGGGTTCTCTTCTGGTGTAATAGCCGCGTGAACGGGCGGGGATATGTGTCCCTGATAGACTCAGCCGCATTCTGCCGTTTCCTTGTTTTCCGTGAACGATCTGAGTGCGCTTGGAAGAGAATCATACGTATTGCAGGGTGACCCTGTGTGCTTATAAAGCAGATCTTCAGCAAAATACATCGGGACGATCACGAGTCGAGCTGGTGTTTTTGTCGCGATTCGTTTCACTTACAGCGAGGACGCTCTCCGTGAGGAACTAAGTTACATGCATGATGTTCTCGCTCTTCGGATGGCATTGTCTCGCCCTCTTCCTCTTCCGGCAGCTCCGGCCGGCTGTTTTTCTTTACCAGCGTCTACAGCGCCATCCGCTGTATCTGGTGACTTCTCTGCTGCTGAGGACACCGGCGCGCATCTTTCTCAAGTATCATTATCGAAGAAGCCTTCCCCTGTCTTCTCCGCTTTTAGCGATGGCGGTTCTTTCAAGCATTGCAAAACAACGGAGGAGGGTCCTCAGGAGACACCGTCGTTTCGTCCCTCTTTATCCTTGTCAGCACCTACGCACCTGGTCATTCCTCAGGGGGCATTTGGGGGGGAGAGACCAGGAGATCAAACACAAGAACAAAGAAGTCTGGGCGGAGCGGGATGGGTGAACGCGCCTGCAGCATCAACTCCAGCAAGTCCTTGTTCGTCGCCATCTTCACCCCTCGCTCATTCTGTTTCGCAAACTCTTGTGAAGGGAGGAGTCAAATCTCATCAGCTCCGAGCAGAAGGAGGAGGAAGAGGCAGTGGAGGTGAAGGCGGTGCAGGGATCAGGCCTTTGAGGAGAGAAGCTGCGATGAAGAAACTACTTGAAGTCGCAGAAGAAAGCGCCGGAATGGAGTTTGGCGATTTCGCAGGTAAAACAACAAGAAGACGCACTTGGGTTGATACAATAGGGCTTGAGGGTCCATGTGCTGGACGAAGGATGTTTTGACGGCACCTGCATAGTCAGTTTTTTTTTTCGTCGGCAGCTGAAGTGAAACGTTATTGTCGGTTGATAGAGATTCCTGTAAACTTTTATCTCCGAGTTGAGAAGGAGAACAAGGGAAGCCGCGACTGCTTCAGCCTGCGTCTATATCCTGATGTCTCTCCGTTTGAACTGGAGACTCGTCACTCCTAGCATACTGGTCGAATCTGAGAGCTCGAATACATACACACGTATTGGAGGGGTTGATGTGTGCCAAGTACAAAAACACACCTGCTCTAGATCGAAGGTATGTACCTGATTCTCCGTGTGGTGTGTATAGGCCGGTGTACGAAGTCGCCTTTACTGCGGCCTCATTCGGAGTCTGTTGACATTTTGAATGGACCATCACGAGAGGTTTTACAGACTTTAGGAGCTTGCTCTCACTTGAGCAAAAGCAGCGACACACTCGCAGTGCCTTCCTCTTCGTCGTCTTCAAACACATTCTTGGGTACAGAGAGCGATGCTGGTGGTAATAGTACTGGGGGAAATGCCTTAGCGGCGGGGACCTCTTGCAATCATAAAGGTCATTCTGGTTTTGGCCCTTCTCGTTCGTCTCCCCAGTTATCGGCTTGTCCTAGCTCTTCTCTTCCCTTTTATACGTCATACGCCGGTGCTACACTTCAGCCAGCTGTCTCTACAGCAGCAGAGTCTCCAGGGGTAGGATCTGAAGGCAAAGGCGAGTCAAGCGGAAGCGGCGTGACAAGTCCAGAAGAAACTGGTGGTGGAGGGGGAGGTGTAGGGATGTTAAGAATCTTAACTTCACCTCTTATTCATGAGCATCTCTCTCATGCTTCAAGTGTCATTGTCGGCGACTATGCAAAGAGTACTGCAGAAGAGCACGATGGAGATGAAGAAGAACAAATCGGAGAGACGTGCGAGCGGGGGGAAGGTGGGGTAGGCGGCGACCCATGTACAGTAGGCTTTCGAGGCTTCCGTTTACACCATGCCACATTGGGAGGACTGCAAAATGGAACAGAAGAAGAATTACGGCGGATAGAACAAAAGACGTGGAACGAGAGCTCTCCGTGGGAGGGCGGGATTAACTGTGTAGATGGTGATGAAGATGGAGTGTTGGACACCGAATAGACAGACATAGGAGTGACCAGGACAGTCAGGGAGGTACATCCACCTCCATGAAGAAGGTGCTCAGTGGGGGAGCACAGAGAACAGGAGAGGAGAGAGAAGAACAGACGGCTAGGACCGGCATCTGAAAGGAAAAGCGAAGAAGATAAGCAAGACAGATCGTGAGGTGATGTGCCGAAGAAGAGAGAGAAAGCGTCAATGGTCTATGGCTCATCGGGGTCCTTACAATGGCTTCGAGGCGGTTCAGCCGTTAGTGCTCAACAAGTTTCGGAGCAAAAGTTTATTGGTTGTGCTGCGAGGACGAGGGTGAATGCAGAGAGAGAAGAAACAGGAGAGACTTTCCCAGCGGGACATGAGTATGAAAAATCTCCCCTGACAGGACGATGTCCTCAAGTGAAACTTTATGGTGTTGTTAGTGTATGTTGCCGCTGCCGCCGGTTTCTCTGACTGAATTACGCAGCTCAGCGACTCGATATCTATCCGTCTCTGTTGTCAGATGATGACTGAATAGGTAAAAGTTTTTAAATGCGAGCGTGGCTCTTCTATATGTTGTCCGCATGCATCTGTTTTATTGCAGAGAAAGAAAGAGCCTGGAATACCCCACACTCAAGATACATCCCTACCCTCTTTCGGCGCCGCAGACAGACCGCTTTGGGGTGCACGTGTCTCCATCAGGTTCAGGCTCGAATATGCATGCGTCACGTGACCGTACTAATGCACACTTAGATACGTACGCGCCTATGCGTGTGTGTGTATGTATATATATATATATATATATATATGTAGACATACGCGATGTGAATGTAGCGAGAGACTGGAGAGCCGGTGAAGAGATCGCACCTCGGTGTCAGGGGGGAAGGGGTTCCTGTTGATGTGTCGGCTGGTTCATTCGTTTGAGGGGGTTTCTACGCAAACCAGTGGGAGAAAAAATCGTTCTCTTTCTCTGTAGTTTGTGAAGGGATTCATTTTCATCAGTCCTTTGGATGAGTGCTGGCCAGTCTCAAATGGTGTATTCCAGGGTTTAGCTGGGGCCGTAGATTTTCAACCGCAAAGTTCGGGTAGTAAACAAGGTTAGTAACATACATCGGAACGACGTGAAGGTTCAAGCACACGCACGGTCTGGGTTCCTTAACTCCTCCTGTAGGTAGTGTATCCTCGGATCTTTTAGCCGTCCATAATCTGACTTTCCCGGGTTTATATACATGCATCTACGAGAGCACGAAAGACAGAGCTGGGACGTGAAAAGGTAGAGTAAAGGGACAGGGCGTGACATTTCTTTTGTATTATCAGTATTAGAGGCAGTACTGCGATAAGCACTCCACTTTCTACAACATTATTGTACATTATTTTCAACGATGTGTTGAGTTAGGGCGTTAAAGGTGAAGATCACAGACAGTTGGACGTGAACGAGTTCATTCTCTTAGTAGAAGAATCGTGAGCAACCGTGGCCCTCTGTGATTGTACAATAGTCTTCTTTTTTCAAACAACCGACAGATCGAGTTTCCTTTGTTGTCTTCGTGTATAGGTCCATATGAAGCCATCAAGAAAGACACACGTGAAAAAAATTGCATTAAACATTTCAGCACTCTTTTTGGCCGCACTTTTAGCTTTGTTTCTGTGAGACTGTTCCCACTCATGGTGGCCTCCTCACCCAAGTGTCTTCAGCTACTTTCGCAACGTAGTTTGTCCTTTGCTTTAGAAATGGTGCATGAAGGTCACGTAGCTCGAAATATGGTGATATCTTTGTATGGTAAGATCGGGCGCGGACTATCGAATGATCATATTCAGTCCACTTCAGGACATCGTAGGTTGGGGGAAGGGTGGGGGGACGGGAGGGAGGTTCTTCAGTTTTGATTGCGTTGTCTCAGATCGATTCAATCGAAACGGGGCGCGGCAAGAAATTTTTTCGTCGTCTTACTGCATCATTTGACTTTTTACCTGTCGTCATAGAAAAAGGTGTCGAGGTTTTATTGTCCGTCTCATTTTCCAATTTGTTTGGCTACCGACCCAGCATACGCACTTCAGAGGACAGGCGCCTACTGTCCGAGTGGCACTTGTGGTGCTTAGAGAACCGAAGGGAAGAATGATTTTTTTTATAGGAAGGGCGGCACGAATTGGGACAGAGATGTTATGGTACCTAGGAAAAGTGGCCACCGCACTAAGGTGGCTAATTGTTACTAACGTTTTCCAGCGGAAGGATTTTCACTCTCGGGCTCCGTTGCGGTGTGCGGGCGCCCTCCTGGTTTGCTAGCCTCAACCTGCAGCACTCTGACACCTTGTTGCCTTTGAAGTTGCCAGGTCGCGCCGTGTGTTACTGTTAAACGGGTAGGAAACTTCTGTGTGCGCGCGCGAAGACGCTGGGTGACGTAAGGCGCATGATGCGTGCGCTCGTAGTTATCGTTTGTGCCGCCTCTTCAGTCAGAGAAGCTTACTTTTCAGTTGGGTTCGTGACACGTATGGTCATCGGAGAGGCTGCTTCTGTACGCACCTTCAGGATATAGTTGAAAGAAGGGTAGGACGACAGGGATGATGTGTCTACAGGAGAGAAAGCTGAGGTCGACACCACCCCGGTCGTCGTGCGTCCACGCAGGCATACGGGAGAAACGTTGAAAACTGTGAGGAACCTCGCAGGGACTCGTCTTCAACTTGCTTTGAAAGGGCCGGGAGAAAGCGCCGACCTTCAACCGATGTGACGCTGCCGCCTGATGCTACACGTGCGGGGGCTTTTCTCTCGGTCCTAACTGCACTTCCCGACAGAAGCAACAAGGGCGACACAGACCTTTCTTTCGTACTACGCCGGTGGTCCCTAGCCGCTTCACGTTGGGTGACTGTTGGACAGACTGCGTCACGTCAGAGTTGTCATCAGGCGCCACACCGACGTCAGTTCCGAAGAGCTAGGGTAAGTTCTCAGCTACGCCAGGCCAGGCGAGCAGAACATAACCGCAGCAATGGAATCGGAAGAGGCAAGGCCGACACATGAGGCCCGAAGTGACAATCTCAATTGTCACTCGTGTTTATGCTGATCTATCTGATTTTCCCGACGGGTGGTGGGTTATGGGGCGCCGAAGCGACGGCGTGCACTCGATGATTCGAAAGGATGTGACAGCAAACTCTTGCTCACCAAGAATAAGGAACGCGTCCTGGTTTTTCGTTCACACCTACTTTGCTAAGACACTCCCATTCCAACAGCTGCATTACAGACCGTCGCGCACGTGATACCCCCCGCCGCGAAGGCAAGTTAGCAGGACAAAGCAGGGACCGGCCTATCACCCAGGTTCTTGGAATCATGTTGCTTCCGGACCGTACTGTCAGTATTGCAACTGTAAGCTCAGCAGAAAAGTATGCACGAATCTTGACACCGTACGGTGTACCTGCGTTGGAGGGCACCTAGAAAAGGTGAATTCATAGTGTCCGGTGGTACCAAAACGAGCGGTTTTCTGCTCGCGGAGGGAAGCCCTTGGGCGGGGGCAGGCGTACCCAGAGAAGAGCTCGTGTCTTCCTTCGATCGACCAAGTTCAACCTGAGTATTCCTAAAAACACTCCGTTTCTAACAGGGGGAGAAATGCTCTGCCGTTGCTTTCAAAGAGCGAGCACACTACAGAGCTTAAGAGCCCGGCGGAAAAATTTTTTGGCGGCTGAAAAAGGTGATTACTTTTGATTCTCTGCAGCCTCAGAGAAGCAGGACCGGTGAACGGGCTCGAGGCCACGCTCTGTTGACTTGCTGCTATTCTCTTCCAGGCGCCGAGCGGTGATTACGTACTATGGCCGTTTGCTCGCAGAGATAACCAGTGAAGTTTAGAAAGAGCACCATGAAAAGGCTTCAAGGAAGCGGAAAAGCATCTTGCCCTTGCCTGCTTCTCGTTTTCAGGTAACAGAACACAACTAACCTTGCTTTCAAAATCGATCGCTTGTGACCTAGTTGGTCACTGGGACATATATTCAAGCTGCACTTTTAACGGCTAGTTTCGCCCTTGTGGAGTGACCAAAGGCACAGCTTTCTACGAAGATTGGCTCCTGTCTTTTAACGGATAAAAGTTACTCTAG
>NW_027153222.1:8114-8325 GCF_002600585.1 Cystoisospora suis
CATATTGACGGGGAGGTTTGGCCTCTCATATTCCGTCTACTGCTGCTTCTTCAGCCGGTTTTCCTTCCGGAGTCCGTGTGTGCTGTTCCTGTTCTACGGTCTGCGGTTCTTGTACTTCCGTGCCCCTGTCAGGTTGACCTTCGCTTGCCTCCTTTGCCGGCGACTCATCAGTCTTTCCTTCCAGTGCGCTCAGAAAATCGTCCTCTTCTGT
>NW_027153222.1:8392-41754 GCF_002600585.1 Cystoisospora suis
CTTTTCCTTTTTTTCCTTCTCCTCGCCGCCTTTTGTGGGGTCTCCTTTTCGTTCATGCTTGTGTTTCTTCTTTTTCTTTTTGTCTTTCTTCACGTGGACTTTGCTCTCTCCTTCGGCGTCCTCACCTCCTGTTGTCACCCCGCCGCTCACTTCTCCGGTTTCGTCTCCCGATTTGTTAGACAGCAAGTCTTTATCCTCGGGTCCGTCAAGTAGCGGCTGAGATCGGGTCGGTTTCTGCGAGCTACCACGCACCAGCAGACTACTTCGTTTAGCCGAGTCGCGCCTATACAAAGAAGCCAAACAAGAAAAGAGCAGATATAAGAAAAGATGCGAACCGGTCAACGGCAACAAGCTTCCGAGGTCCGTGGCAACTGAGATTTCCTTTCAGGAGTGTATGCGAGAAGCTGACTCTTTTCGGTGCCACTAGGAATGTTCTGCTCCCTTTTCTCTGCGCCGGGTATGCTTGCCGTTCTCAAACGGACTACGAACGACGCGCCTTCAGACTCCCGGTGACGCCTGACCGCCGTCGGTAACTCAAATTCTTGCATGTGTGGTGTATGTACCTCAGAAGACTTGAAAGCTTCTACTGTGTAGATATACCGAACATGGGGACCCTCTTTATTTAGACACATACAAGAGTACAAATTCGCTCTGGACCAACCGAGACACACACAAGATTGCCAACTCACCCCGCACTCCGTGAAGGCTCCCGCTTGAAGTCGGCGAAGAGGAGATCTACGGTTGGAGTACGTAGGGGAGGAGCTCCGGGCTCCCTTTCTCTTGGAAAGAGGGCGACAGAGATCTCCCCGGTCGACGCTCCCGGGTCCTCGGTATTCAGCAGAGACCAGAACTTCTTCTCTGCTTCTGCAGACTGAGAGTATTTAGAATAGAGACGAGAAAAAGAGCAGCGAAGTGATTCAACCAGAGCAGCATAGCCGCCACGCGCATATACCTATCCACTGATCTGTGCATACATATCTATATACGTTTTATGATGCCGCCGCTTCACGATAAACGTGGTTTCCTCCAGCCTACCCTGCAGGTATACAAGTATACTTGAGATACCTCTATAGGTATATACACGGAGGTGCACGTGACTATAAAAGAGATAAGTTGCGATTCCACAGCTGAAATGGATAGACCTTTGGGACGACGTATGGCTCCTTCCACATGAAAAGAGGTGTAAGTCTATACAGACACACAGGACCGTGTAACGGTCGACTGCCGCAGAGAGGGGCACTGGCACCTTTCCCGTCATGAAAAAAAGAACGGGCCGCACCTTAGTTGCACGGCTATACACGTGTACTCGTGTCAGATAACCTGTGTGTTCGTATGAGCAGTGGTAGTCAGGCAGGCACAGTCTCCCGTCCGAACTGAGACTTCTTATCGCCACTAGATGACACAGGGGAGCGTCTCCTGGACTCTCTAATACAGTAAACGCGTACGATTAACGGGCGCGAAAGATGTCCACGGATACATATCTGTACATGCATGCGTATATGAGCATCGTATTGCATGAGTGAGGTCTAAGTAGTCAGGAGGTGCCCAAACTGACTCCCCAAAGATATAACTAGAGTGGCTGCCATATCTGTAGTCACATTGCGCTGCTTGATACGCCCTCCTGTAGCAGGCTACAGGTGCCCTCTCTCCAAGAGAGAGTTTCACAGATGTCTTACTTTGTCTTGGGTCGGGACGCTGTAAAGTAGAAGAGGGGTGGTGCCCAGGGGAACGTACTGGAAGTCTTCAAGGGCAGGAAGAGATTGAAGAATATCGTCTTCAAGCGTCAACTGCATGACTGTTATTCGCACTCCAACAGATTTCGGTTCATATGGTAGAACGAGCTGTAGCACACAGTAAGACACTCGCTAGCTCAAAATAGCTAATCGCGAAAAACGCTCGCCTACAGTTCTACGAAAGCTTCGCGTTCTATCAACAGAAAAACCTGCTTGTCAGGTGTCCATGCGAAAAAAACCCTGCCAGACTATCATTCAGTGTGTTGAACAGTATAAGGATGCATGTGTAGACCCTAGAACCGACACCCATACAACCTCGGTCACCCTCTGTCTAGATGGTAAAGGGCGCTGAAATTGACTTTTTTGTCGTTTCCTGGTACTCTGAAAATGCACATGTATAGATGGATATTTCATGCCACTGAAGTTCAGCCGCCTGTCTTTAGCAACACTACGGAGGACGAAAGAGGTAGCATGATGTCTTTGTGGATACTGCTACGCTGTGTGCTCTGCAGAAAACTGCTTGTGTACACCTGCCGGATACTAGCTGCCGTAGTCTACACGTCATCTACTGTTAACACATCCATCTCTCTAGTCGTGAACCTAAACGCTATCACGCGGGACAGTTACCGGTGTCCCTATTTTCCTATCACCCCATATCACATTAGACATCACGGGTCATACCTCTTCGTCGAACGAACAACCATAAGAATGAGCGTCTTCTTCCTTTATTTGCTTTGTCTTCGACCTCTGGACTTTCCTGCGAACCAGCTGCAAGTTCCTCACATCACAAGAGAGCGGCTCTTCCTTGCCGGGCATGCATGACCCGGTCCGGACCGTGTGTGTGCGTGATCATCAGTCAACGTGAGGACCGAAACGGGAGGATCTTCCTTATCAACGACCCCATTACATGGTCCTCACACGTGCGTCCGACCATCACTATATATTTGCCACACCTACAGGTCGGAGGCCTGCTACGCATGCCCCTGCATGCAGGCGAAAAGAGGTTGCCTTACAAGGGGTCAGCTTGTCGAGACCTAGCGTTCTTCACCGTAGCGACCCAGCAGACCCACAGAGTGAGACAGTGTATAGATAGCAACTGCACACCTATTCAAATGCCTGGACACTCAGGAGCATGGTCGATGGCCTGGATGTCCGTGCATGCAGCCCGAGAAGATGCAAAGCAGGTAACCGAAGTCTTTTCATTCTAAGAAACGTGATATGAAGATCAGGAAGAACGAAGAAGCCCACCTGCTGCACGTCTTGGCCTTGGTAGTGCGCAACGCAGAAGACTTTCTTTGGAACGCGATCTTCTTCGAACACGAAAATATTCCTGCACAAGCAACGCAGAAACATACGGTGGGTGTCGTCTTTGCTCCAACCGCCGCTTTTTTTGCGACACCAGAAACCAGCGGAAAAGCCAGCTAAACTCTGAGCATTATATGGTGCATGAAGAATCACCTGGCGACAACACGGGAAGCAATTTTATGTGGTCGCGATAGTGTCTGCCCAACCGCAGTGACTCGACAGCTCATTTGCCTGCCCACGTGCACTCGTCCATTTACAAAGAAATACAGGCGCACATATGGAACGACCCCGCAAAACAAACTGGTTCCACGTCAACATGGGGTAAGAGTGCCGTCCAAGATGGCACGGTCTCATATATACCCCAGCGTGCGTTATCGTAATCGGGAGACATCTAAGCTTGGGCGCGATGAGCTTTTCAAGAGGAAGCTACCCTACGTGAACAAAGCCGCCACCACATGCACTGTCATACGCCGCATCAGTGACTTCAAGAAGGCAACTTACTTGAGCTGGCCCAGCGAAACTACTAGCTCGTAATGCTCCTCGGTGTCTGCATGCAAAATTTGTACGATGAACCAATAGGCGACTACATAGGTAAAGGAGTTCCAAGACTCCTATAGCGTGGTGACAGTGTGAGAGCAAAGCCACTGTACACGGCAGACATCGGTAATGCGGAAGAGCTAGCTTGCATGTGCATGGAAAGAAACTCCGTAGCGCTCTGCGTAGAGAGACACTGGAGACTGAGAGACAACGAAGGCGGAGACGCATACATAGCCACACAGTGGCACTCGCACCGCGAGCTTGTACAAGCAAGTACAGGCAGTGTGTATTGCGAAAAGAAAGTATACAGGCGTGTTTGAGAGACATCCTTGATACATGGGAGCCGTCTTTCAGCATACACCATCATTGCTACCCGGGCGTCAGAACGCTTGATACAGACACTTCACGTAGTGCTAGGCATAAATACAGATACTATCAGTTGAACCCTTGCGTGCAAAGCAAAACGAGAAACTACAAAAGATCGTCAGATTTTGACGTGCACACGCGCGCGCTAACTCTACATGCAGAGGAACCTACTAAATGGCTGATCAAGGGAGTCTGAGATATATACTTAGAATAAGGGGCCCTGGCCTCAACACACAGACTTCCTTTTGAATCGACACGAAGGTATATATGTGTACAGGCGTAGAACCGCGATGCCATTACCGTCGGGGGGAAGCACAAAAGACGGGAACTTGCTAGAGAAGCCAGTAACGGTCTTCATGCCCGCGGGGGGCTCAGGGCCAGTGGCGACAACTCCAGAGAGCCTTGCTGCCGAGCACTCCGCTTTCAGCTTTCCCGATGCAGTCTTTATCAAATCTGGCTTGCCGTCGTTGCCGGCCTCTTCTGGCGTAAGTTGGGATCCCCCGCTAACTCCTCCTTCTCGAGACTCTTCTCCTACCTTCACTGACAACGCCGGTGTGTCCCCCTGCACCTGCTGTTGCGGGGTAGCATCTGGAGGAAAAGGGAGAGGAGCTATCGATTGATTTGTAGGAAGGACGCCAGTCACTACGTGAGGAGGAGGAGACCCCTCCTGGATTCTATCTCCTTTAGGAGTGAGGGCAGACGGTGGCATACTTGCGAAAGGAGTCTGGACCGACGGCGACCGGTCAAGTGGCATACTCGAGAATGGTACTCTGAGCAACGATGAGGGCGTCCCGGCTTGCGCACTCGGGAAAGGAGTAGCGAGGCCTGGGGGCGGCGGGTTCCCTGCTCCACTTGAAACGGGACTGAGGAGGGACGGTGGCGGCGGGTCGAATGCCCTACTCGAGGAAGGACTCTGGAGAGGTGGCGGAGGCCGCTCGACTAGCCTACTCGAGAAAGGGCTGTGGGAAGACGGCGGCGGTTCGACTAGCCTACTCGAGAAAGGGCTGTAAAAAGACGGCGGCGGTCCGACTAGATTACTCGCAGAAAGACTGTGAGGAGAGACCGCCGCGCTGGTAGGAAGCGCGCGAGTATCCGGCGAAGGAATTTCCTGTTGAATCTCTCCTTGTTGCTCTTCTGGGACACGGACAGAAATCTGAGGGGTGGGAATCGCTGGCGCACCCAGGGCCGTACTAGCCGCAACTGCTGTCACCGAAGAGCTGGGTGGAACAACAGGGAGTCGAGATGACTGAAATTGTCCCTGGGTCCGACTGAAAGCTTGATCTGATTCGACGAACCCAGATCTTCCTATAGAACGCGACGACGGGGTGCCGGTGTCATCCGGATGCAGTTTCAGGGACCTACTGTCCCCGGCCACGCGACTTGCACTACTTACTGCAAGAAGATTACGTCGTGTAGAGGCAGCAGAACTGGATGATGCTGGCGACCGGAGACTTGAAGTCACTTCCTTCTTCGAGCTGTCGGATGTTCTTATCGACGCTGAAACCGCAGACGTTGTCACAGAGCGCCGCCCATCAGCTTCGGCAACGGGAGCATCGACTCGCATACTTCTCTGCACCAGCTGCGAACTCGTGGCCGAAACTGATGGGGCTGCCCGGATGGCCGGAGACTGGACTAGTCTTGTGGGTTCAGGAACCACCAGCTGAGGAATTTGCGCTGAGCTGGAATCACTGGTACTCTCTCCAACAACGTTAGATGCGGGAGAAAAGTGGAATTCACCATCCCCAGGACGCCGTTCATCTCTCTCTCTCCTGAAGCTCGGATCCACAAACCTTAGCCTCGAGCCTGGCCGGCTCAGAGGAGATTGGGGCGCCTTGTCTTCGAGCACTCCCACTGTCGACATAAGACTGGACGTTGACCTAGCAGAGTCCCCGTCCTTTGCATGTTTTCTACCGCCGGCTAACGTAGAAGCCTGTGCACCCTTTCCAAAATTGCCTCTTCCCTCTCGTCCGTCACGTCCTTCCTTTTCCTCTCCCCCGCCCAGCAACATCTTCTCGAACTTTTGTAAGACCTGCTTCACTTTGCGAAGCTCTTCCAGCCCTAAGCCCTCTTTCTTGCTTGCGAGCGCTCCAGATCCCCGGAGCACGGCGTGTATCGAGCCAGAAAGGTTAGCGGGCAAGTGCTGCGTAACACTACTCAAAGGCATCGTCGTTGGTTTCCCTGTGGACTGTACACACGCCTCGAGAAGAGCCGTCTGCTCAAGAGCGTCTTGTAATGCTGAATGATAAGACAGCCAGAGTCAAGCAGGACAAACACTTGCGCGCGCCTCCGAGCTACTTGCTCCATGCGACCAGCACCGAACTGATTCCAGTGCCAAATCTCCATTAAAAAAAAAAGAAAAAAGTGAGTCGAAACTGAAGCACAAGAATACGGAATAACAATCCCGAGAAAACACCATAACACCCTGACGCGCACACAGTTTGCTGAAGTGTGTACAGTTATTGCCCTACGAGGATAGAAAAGGTTCGGTAGTGGTATGGGTTGGACAATGTATCCGCCTCTAAGTACTAGTCTTATGACCTTGAATACGGAATCCACTGATTGGATCATTGTTGGCCTGGCACCTGTTTAGTATCTGGATGAACGCCGCAAGTCACCAAACAACTCTCGCTTACCCTCTAGCTCGCGCTGATGCTTCCTCGCAGCTTCCGCTTGCCGTGTGTCTTCCTCCGTCGCAAGCACAGGAGGTCCCTACGAGCGGACAAAAGCGCAGAAGCCAGAAGTCACGTTCGGATACGGACTTACTAAACCGTAAACTCTAAACTCTCGGGGTGCGTCGAGACAAGAGACACGTGGACCCCTCCGGTGATAAGGGAACGCGAGACAGCGAAAAAGTGGTTCAAAACGCCGGCCTGCTTACCATGAAGTGGAGGACGCGGTCGTTGGCAAGGTTCTCCTGCACACGACTATTGATCGTAATGTGTAACGCCTCATCACCTCCAGCTTGTTTCTTCTTCTCTGTCCTCGAACCTTGTTCTCCCGTATCTTCTGCGTACTCTTCCACAGGTGACACTTTGCTTGACCGACCCGTAAGGAGTCCCGGTGGTGTCCCCTTACTCCACACAGCTAGTGACTTCTCCGTAGATCGATCTACCCCCCACATCACAGGCGAGATCTCCATACACCGTTTCTCGGTGTCGTATCCCAAAACTACCACGTCGTCACCAGCATCTTCAGCACTGCGCGCCGTCGTCCTTCCACTCGACGCGTGACCTCCTTTCATATCTTGTTTCCCGCCCGTACCACCTCTCTTCTCTGCTTGTTCTTCCACTGCCTTCGCTTCCTTGGAAGCAGCCGGTTCTCCGGTTCTCCTCACTCCTACGGTATTACGGAACAATGCTGATTTCTCTTGCTTCTTCCTTCGCTCTGTGAGGAGCCTATCGGAGTGACTCCCCCTAGCTGAAGGTCTGTAGCGAGGCTCTGGCGACCGATCACTTCGGTGTGAGAAGACTCCCCGACTAGGAGAAGTCTCTCTGGAAAAAAGCCGAGCGGACCTTGAGGGAGAGGCCCTGGGTTGTTCATTTCCATCAGATGGGGGATGAAAGAAGAGACGTGGATTTCGAGAAGTGGGAGCTGAACAAGACAGAGGGGACCGCATGTATGTCAAGTCGGAGGAAGGAAAAGGTGGCGCAAACGTCCGCGCAGGGTCCTCATGATCGTATCGACGACGCAGAGAAACTTCAAGCCCGTCAAGAAACTCTTCTCTCTCCTTGTCCCGCTGAAGAATGCAAAACAATTCCGAGACACAGAGTTTAAAGTAATCCAGGCTGCCATGCGTCGGTCGCTATTGACCCGTCGGTCCGGGCACCCGAGCTAGTCCCACAAGACAGGGACGGGAGTATCAGGGGTATCAGCGAATGCTGTAGAGATGCAACGACAAAAAGACCGCTGCCCTCGCGTATCCCCTCTCGTCCTACACTGTGGGGACAGTCCACACCCACCAGCTTGTAAGACACTGTTTACAATACACGTGCATATACACGCATACGTATAGATATGCGGAAATATTTATATATATATGGAGGGCAACAGGTTCACGAGTCCGATATATGACGACTGGCTTCTTTGTTACCTTCGGGGCTCTTTGAGAGCGCGGGGCAGACTGTAGTTTACGAAGATCCTCGAGCACCTTGCCAAGATGCACATATGCCCGAGTGAGGTCTGAGTCAGTGTGGCGAACCTCTTTCAGTTCATTCAATACGAACCATCCAAATCGTGCAACGGCCTCTTCCGCCTCTTCATCAACATCGAATTCTCCTTCCGTTTTTGGCTCCCCGCCAGGCGTGCGTGAACGAAAGGGACGAGAAAAGGCCCTGCCTCCTCCTTGGGATGCAGGAGGTCGCGCTTGACTTGCCGTCCGCATAGCAATCGACATTTCCACTTGATCTGTCACAGCTTTCGCTACGTGTAGAAGCCTACTCGCAAGGGCCTCAACTTCATTCTCGTTCTTCTGTCCGTCCATTGCTGAAGAAGGGGATTCGTCGGAAGCTGACGCCGAAATAGGTGACTTCGGCTTTCTCCCTGTTCCCGTTTGCTGTGACTTTTTCCCGGGCATAGGCGCCACTTCATCGGCGCTCTCCACCTCCCATGATATGCCAGGCCGCAAGGGAGGGACCGAACTCTCGGACGAAGTCCGGCTAGGGGTGAAGCCAACGTAATGTCGGAAGGCATCTCGGGATGCAAAAGCTGGTCGCTTTTTGCGTGAATCCAAAGGGGTATCAGGAAGAGGGGAATAAGGATCTGCCATGTTCGCCAGCAGTTCTTCATCATCGGAAAAGAGTTCATCCTCCTCGTTGTCGTCATCGTCACCGAAGCAGAAGCCTCTGGTTGGTGAGAGAAGTATCTCATCGGAAGTTGTCGGAGCTCGAGTTGTGGTAAGAGCGGAACGAAGAGGGGGAGAGGAAGGTGTCTCTTGGACTGTGGGTGAAAAAAGCTGGCGGCTGTCGTATCCCTGCAAGAGAAGACATACACACGGATAGGAAAGTGTCCTGTCTCGTCTCTGGCCTACAATTGGAGTCTGAGTGGTATACCAAGACCGAAAAAAACTCAAATAACATGGAGTGAAAAGAACGGATACCGACATTGCTGAACCTTCCTGTCACTGCAGAACCGCTGGATTTAACACACCGTTCTGCTGGACCAAAAACCGCTGTGTGGGTACGAGCAGCTCACCTCTGGCGGGCCTCCTTCCTCAAGGAGTTCGTCTCCAGCATCGTCGGACTTCGACTCATCACCGGCTCCTTCTGGACGACAAAAGAAACTCGAGTACAATCTGACGCTCTTCATCGTTTGAAGCTTTCCCAACACTGTGGATGTGGTGGGCTTGCGGGAGTAATGTCCTTGCTCTCCTGGATGTATGTTCTGATCTCTTTCGACGCTCCGTTCAGCGACAGAGCGTAACTCGCCATCCTGCTTTCTGTTATCTTCCGGCAGCTGATATCTTATGGTCGACTTCGTACGCTGAAGTTGGCCGGCTCTCCCCCCACAGTCGGACAACTCGCCTCTTTTCGTACCAAGGTGTTTAGATGCCCCTGACTTTTCTGTCTTTCTATCTGCGTCCAGATATCGTGCCATTCCCCCTGACGTGGCTTGCCTTGCAGGATTGCGTTGCTGCCCGGATGCTGACGAAGCTCCCCTAGAAGCAGAGGGGCGTTCTGCCCTTGATTCAGTCCCGCGGGCTAGCGATCGAGATCGGCTGGGTGCCGTCTTCAGAATACCCGGTGACACCGCCTCCGAGGGTTGTCTTCTTTGTTTAGCAAAACGACGGACGTCATCCGCTTTCTCCGTCGCCGGTACGCGTCTCGACTCCACGTTTACGTCTCCGACCCGGCGCACATCCCCCTTCAAAGAAATACTTCTCTTGATATCCTCTTCTCGTAATGTATTCATCTTCTGTTTGGATGTCAGTCCTTGTGAAGGTTGTCGCTGAAGTTGTTCATGAGATGATGAGAGGCTTTGCAAGAATCTTGTATCATTGCCAGCACTTCCTTCGTGTCTTCCGGCGCCTCTGGATGCTTCCCTGCTCCTGCTGTGCAAAGCGAGACACCTTACTCCCGCCTTCCGAAGCTGAAGGTGCCCACCCCTTGGAAATTCGTCCTCGTCGAAGGAAGCTGGAGAAGTTCCTCGGCTGCGGAATGCCGAGACAGACGAAGGATCGATAGACCGGAAGCCTTTCTGGAAAGGCACTTTTGCGGATCCTCCGCCCGCGCCTGGTGTTGGCATCGGGTGCGGAATAACCGAGCGGTGCGGGCCTGGTGAGACAGCACCAGGTCGCCCTCGAGGTGCAGGAGAGGGAGAGCGGTGCCGCCGGGCCGATTCCAAAGGAGAGAGGTCATCGGGGCACATCGCCACGCCAGTGTAGTAAGCACCTGAGCAGACACCAGGCACGACAGAAAGCGATGTCATTCACAAACATGTATTGCGCTCTTACCCTCCACGAGAACAGCGTGGAGAAAGCAACACTGAATCAAGGCGCACGAAGCGATTGTTTCTACGTCCTCTCCCTCAGCTCACATCGATTGAGGAGTGGTGTATCAAAAAAACCATAAAGTGGGAGACACATAATGCCCAGCAACATCTGTATAAAAGATATCGTTCACTTCGAAAGAGCCGCAGAAGGTATGTAGTGGTTAGCGTCCTGTCCTAAACAAAAGACTTCGCCACCTACGGTGCCTCGGGTTAACAAATGCAGGGTCACCCCCGGAATTGGTGGTATTGCTCTTAGTGCCTCTCGGAGCTGCACACACAAAAAAAGAAAGCAGGGAGGAACATTCTAGGTCGCCACAGAGGTGAGGGAAAAAAGGAAGAAAAAAGGGAGAGCAATCACAACCATCCGTCCTGGGACTTACGTGTGCACTTGAGAACCGAGCGCCCGTCGCCGAAGCGGACAGAAATTTGCGAGCGTCCCATGATTCGCTGTCGCCTAATTGCGGCCCCTGGAATCCTACATAGGACAAGCAAACAACGGAAAGGACACCAAAAATATGATGGGAATATCATTCCTTTAAGATACCGCAAATGCGTCACTGTGGCTTGTGAACGACCCAACAGGGCTGACTGGAGAGATCGCTGAATGGACGCTCTCCAGTTGTCTTCCCGAATCCGCGAAAACGTTGATATAGTGCCGCTGAATGTAAGGCGTCTGTGTGTGAGAAAACGTGGGGCCGGACATATATAAGGGCGTTCTTGTTCCGTGTCGGGAATGAAGACTACTCGAGGGTTTTCTTACCCGGAAAAGAGCGGTACAGCATACCGGTGTCCGTAATGGGATGTACTTGTGTAGGGAGCAGCAGAGAGGGATCTCGAGCCTGATCCTCCACGAGCATCCCCTCCGGTCACTCCCGGCGAGAGATGTCGACTCGAGTGAATCTCCATTAGCCCGTGAGCTTAAGAGGCAGCACCGGGACGGATCGGGGAAGACGGACAGTAAACAAAGAGACCGTGAGAGACGGCTGAAAAAACGGAACGGACGGAGAAAGATGAAACGGCGCTGAGACCCATCAACTCTCGCCGCGGAACCGACTCCAGATAAAGGCGCCTCGGAGACAATTTGACGGCTCCTACACAGGATGCGGCGGAAAGACTCCCTGTGTAGGAGCCACGCGAACTGGTTGATGCAGCCCGTATGAGGTCTGCAGAAAAAAAAGCCTCCAGCACAGCGAACGACGAGTACGCAAATCAAAAAGACTTCAGAAGCACGAACCGCCGCGAGCTGCCGAGGCCGCGGCCCGCGCACACAACAGAAAAGAGTAGGGGAGGAAACTCCTATCTTATTTGTACAGATCGCATCACTGGAAAGTAAGCAATACAGAGCAGCTGGAAGTGGCGACTTGAAGGTACAGACCAACGCATACCGTTCGGCCGAGTGAATGTCAAAGCTTAGCGCTAGCTGACTTTTCCCAGCCGCAAGAGAAACTAAAAGGCAAATACGGAGCACAAATACGGAAGCATACAAAGAAAAGAGCTCGAAAACACTCCGCGGGCGCCTTCAAAATCTGTCGGAAAAGTGCGCAATTTTCCTTAGACAGGGGGTGCTTTCAGAATTGACAACAGCAAGGTGGCCGTGCCGTAGATTCTGGCCGGACGTGTCCCACATCTCTTCAGGGCTAAAACCTGGACGAAAGAGGTGAAGCAAAAGTCAATCGTCTTCCATTACGACGGCAGACAGCGTTCCTCGCTTCGGGAGTTGGTTTTTCCCCATCTTACAGACGGATCGCAATCTCTATTCTTCGCAGCTAGCGGTGTTTCATCGGCGTGCGCTCGGCTCGCCGTCTTCTTTGCTCGCGGCAGCTCGTGTCTAGTACCATTCAGCGGAAGATCCTGCAGAGCGTCACCCTCCGGGCCGGTGTCACATCACCCGCCGGGGGTTCAACGTGAGATGGTTCGTGGGGCTTCGAGTATGAACGGGGTTCCATCCCTACAGACATTCTGCGAAGGAAATTTCCTCGCCGAAATAAAAACGCAGGATTTCAATCTCAAGGGCAGTCGAGGCGAAAGCAAACCAGTCTCCCTGTAGAGCCGTTGCGCATGTGGTGACTAGGGTCGGCCGACTCCCCTTTCTGTCCCACGACGCCATCCTGCGTTCTCTCTCTTGTTCAAACCTAGACAACTGAAATTGACGGAAGTCCTCTTCCTTACTAGCTCCTGGAAAGGAGTTAGCGCCCGCAGCTGCATCTCATCCATTCTCGTCGCCGCTTCTTATGGAGCACTCTGTCAATTCGTCTCGGGTGAGGTCTCGAGACCCAGATCGAGAACGAAGACGACGGTCACTTGCTTTTGCTGGTGCTTTGGACAGCTGGACAGTTCAGGAGCGTTGTCTTTTCTCTTCATTTCTTGCCTATTTCCGACGTTAGCTGCTGTTCCTTGGGATGCAGGCGCCGTCCATATCTGCAGCTGCCTTCGTGATCTGTGATCGTGTCTTGTTTCTTCTCATTATTTTCGAGTGTCGGGGTGATCCACTTTTTACCTCTCGCCGTCTTCTGCAAGACCATCCGGCTTCCTTTTAATGATAACGACCCTCGTGGGCGTTTCGGCAGATGCGTAGGGGATTCTTTAGATTCTCTTTGTCTAGTCGGTAGTCTCTACAGTTGATAGTGCGGCCTCGGTTGCAGTGTGGGAGAAAGAAGCCGGGGCATGGTTTTCTCAAGTTTAACAAGGGCATCGTTGTACAAATGTCCGGAACCCTTCTTGTGCCGGCCTCTCGTGTATTCCTCCGTATGCTTCGCCTAGTGCAGTCGTCGTCTTGACTCCTCTACGGAGATAGTGTCGTATTTGTCTATCAAGCACGTGATCCGGCGGCCTCATAAAGACACGTCCGCAACTGAGTAACACAGTTGCTCTCTTCTTTGCCGGCACGTCTTTTCTTGCCCAGATGTTAACGGATTGCACCAGGGACAGGTGGGGACGTGTATGAAGCAGAAAGTATCTGTCTCAGTTTCCTTCGCCTGACCGCGTAATGTACACCTCTTCCTCGAGAATTCGCCCTCAACGCTACCGAGGACTCAGTAGCATAGTGAAGCTGGAACACTAAGCTCCGTTGACGATCTTCCGCAGCACGAGGATATATCGACGGGGGTCAAATCCATATCTGTTCAAGCTGCAACAAGTAAAAGCCGGGAGGAAGACCTATCCGTGTAGGAACTGGTTCGTTGTTATACTTCCCACCGTATCCGTTGGGGTTCTCTCTTTTGTTTACTTTCGTCAGCCATACATAACAGCGCGTCCGACTACTCGTACTCAGGAATCATACTATGGCCCTTTAGTACGGCCCCTGAAGTGACTTTTTTTCGATTCATGAAGTGTCGGTACATCGAGAGAAGAGCGTCCGTCTCAGGGTGAAACCAGAACTCTCTTCACCATGGAGGCACTAAGCCAGACATTTCAACCGGGAAGACCTTTACCCGGAACACGTAAGTTTGGATCTGTGAACAGGGAGCACCGTGGAGACGTAACCGTCGTAACCTTCCTAATCTGCTGTCGCCCGAGAAGCGTGCACATGAATTTCGTTTCCAGCGACTATCTAAGCATCCTCACCTAGTAGCACTGCTCATATTTCATCGCCAGACATGGTTGTCACGGTCAATCAGTTTCAAGTATGGCTCATCTCTCCTATTTTCAGTGTCTCGATAGAACATTTTACAGTTCAAGCGGCCTTCTTCGAAGGCTCCAACTGGTAGAGACGGCCTGCGCTTCAAAGTGCATCGCTTTCGTGGGCTTTTGTCTAGGGTTTGAAGTTTTACGGTTCACGATAGTGAATGTTTTCTTACGGGGGTTGAACTCTAGCGGGTGTCCCGTGCTCCTGTTCCTATCTTTCCTTCGATTCCAACTCGGTGCGACTTCGGTTTGTGCTCAGGCCTGGTCGCGTCTCCGTCTCTTGGGGAGCAGGATTCCATCCGACAAAGGTCTTCGAAATGTTCCACTGCTGCCCAGGAGCCTGTCCAAGCCTGCGTTGTAGGTGGTAGCAACCGAGGCTCTTCGCAGAACGAAAATGGACGGGAGGCTCCGGAGACAGTACGCGGTCCAAACTCGGGAGGAGGCATTCGCAGTTCTCTCTCGTCCCCGGGCACATCTTTTGCACCTCGCAGCACTTACCTGTCTCGCTCGCTGTCGGACAGGAAGTCAAAGGAACGAAGCAGCCGCAATGAAGGCAGCATAGCCGACGCTTTTTTAGACAAAGGAAAGAACCCAAGACCATCAGATCAGCAACTCAAAGAAGACAGAGGGGCCTGGCCGAAATCCGTCCCACATGTGCCTGCCGTTTCCGTGTGTTCGACTCGGAGCTCCGTAGCAGAGGAACACGGGTCTCGGAGAGGTGTTGGAGGGGATAAAAAGGGAGGTTTCGTTGAATCTTGGACAGGCGCTGGAAGGCGAGAGTTCTACTTGAATGGAAATGCTGTCGGGTCTATGGAAGAACCACGAGGACACTGGTCCTCCCGTCTTTCTCCGTCGACCATGGGGGTTGTCTCAACGGCTTCGACTGTCTCCTCTGGTGCGGAGGAGCCGGACTTCGAAGTTCTTAAACGCGGACCAAGCATTCGGAATCGAAGCGTGATATCACCCCTTAAATGGACGAGAGGAGGTCGAGAGAAGTCAGAGGAGCTCCGGTTCTCTCATAGAACCGATACAGCATCCGGGCCCGAGAGGGGAAGGGTAACTCCTCAAGGAATCACAAGTGATCAGAGCGAAGACGGGCCAGGTGAGAGCGAATCCGGTGAAGAGAAGGTGAAGAAAGGCCTCCTTGGCAAGGTCATCGTCAATTTTGTCAGAAGGGACCAGAAACACCAGGATGTCAGTTCGGAGCCCATTTCCCCGGCGGGCGAAATAATCGTGAACTCTGATCCGGCACCGGAGTCTCCCGTTTCAGAGGGAAAGAAAAATGCACGTGTGGATCCGCCTACAATCCAAGGCCAGAGAGTCTTCTGTCTACCTCCAAGTGCTTGGGCTGTAGAGACAGCAGCTGATGCTTATCGTAAAGAGATTCGCATTCGTGCCGCTGTAGAGCGAGAGAAACAAAAGAATCGAGAGGATGAAGACGCTCGAGCGTATGTCCGCTCTGTCGTCTTCAATCCGGATGAAGAGACACAACGATGGAGAGAGGAGGTGCAGGACAGGCTCGACACCTTTCGCCCAGAGAATCGACCCTTTTCAACTTTCTCCACCCCTGTGCCCGCCTTTTCTCCGCCAGCCTCCGACCACGAAGAAAGTCCTCGCGGGGAATATTTGTGCCCGCAGCCCCAGGGCCCGCCTGTGGGGAGGGATCCGTCTAACACTCCGTCCTCCGATAGAGAACAGAGGGGATCTGAGCCGGAAACGGAAGGAGACGGGATCGAAGAAACCGTACGGCGCCTGGGAGACAAAAAATGTTCGGCGGACGCGCCGGGTACTCAGAAGAAGACCCGTTGGCGCCGAGCGGCGGCACGTCCGTCGGCTCGTTTTAGCCATGGAAGCAGAACAGAGAGATCACAGTGTGAGTGTCTTGGGCAAGAACAGGCAGAACTGCCGAAAGCCTTCGGGGATGCGGGTTCAAGTTTACACGCGTGTCTGGATGAGGTTCACAATCTATGAGATTCTGATACATCTGGTAGTAGGCATTCCTGGAGGGACTAGTTGTATTGCCCGACAGAAGTCGTCTGATCCTGCTGCTGCATCATCGCTGCTTGTCAGGTGGTCGTTGTTATGGAAGCATCTTACGCAAGGCAGAAATGGGTACCGTTAATTTTTGTTTACAACACCGTGTACACCCCGGCAGCGGCGTTCTTCCTCAAGCTGTACCTTCAGATATGCAACTTGGGCTCCCGTGTGGTTGGACGAGTGGTGGCTCGTGGCGGGTTGAAGCGTGTGCAATGATACTCGATAGTTTCGTTTCAACTCTACCCTTTCTTTGTTTTTGTGATGCCATCTCAGCTTCACGTTCCCCCCCTCCCCCCTGTCCCGTCTTCCGACATCGGCGACAAGTTCATAGATCTCGCGCTCATCCTCCTGATTGCGAGCTCTTCCAGCCTACGCGTTCCCCAACAGGACAGGAGGGACGGAACTCAGCAAACATGGAGAGGGGGGCATACCTTGTGGGGTCACCCTCTGACTTCAAAAATCTCCGAGATATGGTGTACCAGGAGCGTTGTCCACCGGATCAGACTGCTGTTCTGCGTGGTGGTCCTCCGGCCACTCCTTCGAGAGCTTTGAATTCGAGTGTTGTCGCGGCTAACAGTAATCAAAAGGAAATCCTACAGAAAAAAGAGGAGATAGAAAGCAAAATCATTCGCTTTGCTTCTCCTTCCCTAAGAGCCGCTGAAAACAGAGCCGTAGAACCCGCTTCTTCGCCGTCTCCTTTTTTTACTAGGAGCAACCAAGGAGGGAGGATGGGTGATGACGTAGCCAGGAAGAAGCCTCATTCCCACTTTTCTTTTCCGAGCAGTACGCCCGGCGCTCTGCAGCCTCCGTCTCCCACTTCTTTCAGGGACGTTACGGAGAGAGAGAAGGTTCGTGAAAGGGGGACATGTGTCTCCGCCCCCCTCAAACCCACTACGTATTGTGGAGGACTAGCCTGTCCTGGTAGAGAATCTGAAGACACAGGGGGACACGGTCACGCCAGCGACAAAGGCGCCTTACCTTCTGGGCTTCCTTCTAATAATCCAGGCCGTCGTGGCACGTCCGGTGCTTGCATGAATGCTCCTGGCAAATGTGTTTTTCCATCGTCCTCTCCGTCCTCTGGATGCCATCAGGCATCGTCTTCAACCAGCCGGAGGTCGGAAGGCTCCGGCAGGTTACACCACACAAAAAGACCCTTGTCACCACAACCTGCGACCGTAACGGGAAAGTCTCTGTTCCAGGCTGAAGAAGCAGGGACAGGGCCGCAACGTCTCCGGGAAGACTCGCCGCCGCCAAGCCCAGCAGCCTGGACTTCCCGTCCTAGGCCTATCCTTGCTTTACAGTCTTGCCCCTCTTCTCCAAATCATCCCTCGTCTTCATGGGGACGGTCAAGCAATTGCAAGACTCCAACGGGCAGTGGTTTCCCTCGCATCGTCTCATCGAGACCACGGCCTGCCTTCACGGTCGGTGAATTAGACAAGCCATCAGCAGTGGATCCTTTCTGTGCTTCCATGTATCCTTCCTTTTCTTCTGAATCCCCGGATCTTTCTTCTCCCCTGAGACAGTCGGGGGCAGGCGGTTCGTCGTGGACACCTGGCTTGCCTTCTCGCTCTGGTCCGTTTCGTTCTGTCGCTGCTCGAGTGAGAGAAGACTCGCTGCCAGGGGCTATGTCCGTGAACTACCGCTGCGCGAATGACAGCCACACACCCCAGTCGACCTCAACTAGGAGAAAAGTGACTCCAGGAGGCATTCTCGCCTTGTCTGCCACCTACGAGTACCTGAGAAATGACGAAAACAAAGGCAACAAGCAACAGAAACCACTGTCTGTAGGGACTGCGATCTTCGGCAGCGGTCACCCACGACCGTCAAGCCACCTGGAGCAAACTAAGTCAGTCTTATTCTATGCGTGCCCGTACGGTAGATGGACTTTGTTATACAGTAAAAACTTCCGCCCTAGGTGTAACGCACGCGTGGCTTGACGTGTACATGCGTTTACAGACACGGACACGAGTGCATGCCTGAGGGTGCTTCGTGCGAGATCCCAAGAAAGTCGGGTCTCACCAGGTCAAAAGTGTATTCAGCTACTCCAACACTGCCTAAGAAAGCCGTCTCGGCACTCTTGCCTAAAAACACATTCGTGACCTCGCTACCGTACTCGGTTTTCCTCATGCATTCTGCGCTGTCAGTACAGTTTCCCGAAGCGAAGATTCAACGCAAACTGCGTCCGACCACTAAATGCGTGCGGATAGGAAGCTGTACAAACTCTATACGCTTGATACCCATCACTTCTTCGAGCTGATGTAGACTCGCTGATTGTACGAGGAAACAGACACGTAGCGAGAAGGGAACACTGTAGCTCTACACGGTCCACGCACGCGAGCCCGTTTCCAGACCTTGCATACACCCGTTCCCACCCGTGATGCTCCCTCTCTCAATTGTCCGGTCTGATGCCTGACCAGTCCACGTTCCCTCCAAGCCGAAGCCTCACGCCTGCAAATGGAGAGAGAGAAACTTCGGGAACAACAGGCGAAGGCAGCACAGGAATACCTCAGAGCTGCGGCTCTCGAGGCCTCAGGTAAGAAGAAGCTAAATGTGGTCTCTTTAGTTGTTCTCTATTGCCGGCCGCACAGAGAGACTTGCCCTAAGTGACCTACGCATGCGTTTCTGCTGTGAAATCGCAATGATGCTTCCGTGTGGGACTTCTCTCCTCAGGAGATTATCGCACTACATAGCCACAAGACGCAACTGGGTATGTGTGCCTTTTGTGTAATATCAGCTAAGGAGGATAGGACGCGAGCGAAGAACTACAATCTTCTATACCATAAGGAACAGAAGAAATCAGCGGTCCTGGGAGCCCGGGTAGAGTCGATGCTTGCAGGTAAATACCAGGAGTGCTCGCAATCTCTCTCACGTACGCTATATACATACATCTGCCCATGTATGTGTATAGACGTGTGTGTCAACGCGTACCTGCCTGGTTTGAAGGCCACAGCGTGTCTTCTGTCTCGTCCCTAGCTCAACACTCCTGCAGCAGAGGTTCCCGCCTTGAACATCCTGCCACATGATGTAGCGGAAATCAGGCTCATCCGCGACAACAAGCTTTCCCAGGAATTCCTGTCTCATCACCGTACCTCCAGCTCTCGCTACGCTGCTGGCACGCATGTGAGGCCACCACTAACTGAAGTGAATGAACTATGCCTTCTCTCCCTATCTTTCGTCTTGTGCGTGGCCCTTGTTCATCAGGCGGATCAGGTGTGTATCGCGTGGCCAGCAAATGTGATAACGTACATGATGCCTTGTTGGTTTGTACGTACGACCCACCGCTTTCTTCCAGGCTCCTATGTGAAAGTTGATGATCTGGTCGAAGGCAGACGAGGCTCTCAACGCACGGTGATGGTGGGATCAAAACACCTCAATGGTCGTGACTTCCTGGGAATCCTCGCTTTCTGCTTAACATTCTCTCTCATGTCTTCCGGCTCCTAGATGTCCTGTATTTCCCTTCATTTTTCAATAGAACTCGAAAAGGCACGCAACGATCTGAAGGCTGCACAACAGAGCCTGAATGATCAAAAGGCTAGGATGAAACAAGCGGAGAAGGAGAGCAGTAACCAGGATAGAAACTCTGAACCGAGACCTTCGTCTCCTTCCGCACCCGTAGACCCTACACGTCATCGCCTCAAGTACACCCGACATTTAGTTGGGCCGTCATCGGGGGAGAGTGCCCGAGAGGAGAGCAGATCTCCAAAGAAGAAGAAAACGACAAAGATGGCAAGAAAACCCCGTGTCCCAAGCACGCCATCTTCGGCTTCCGAGGATGACAGCAGTGTGTCAACGGTGAGTGTCCTGCTGCCGCTCGGAGATGTGTTAGTTTTCTTCACAACGAATACGTGGTCTGAGCTGAAAACTCAGTTGTCTCTACGCGAGATCGCTTCTTTCCATTCAGTTGGAAGGCCTTGTCTTACACTCCCGTCGAGTGTCTTTCCCGTTAACAACCGTGTGCACATGGTCTGAGGTACCGATACAGCTTTCTTTTCTTATGCGTCAGCGACTAGGGCAAAACGTGTCTACACTAATAGGGGACATACGTACTCCCGTTGACAGGTGCCGCGAGCACCGTGGCTCTCTTATCGGAGGAGTACACGGGGTTTTGCGATTGTCGGTGTCGTGTTTCCCCCCCCCCAAACTGTGAGTAGTTTAATGTTTGACCGTGTGAGTGACCTGAGAAACTGCCCGGCCGCTGGCCTTCTACCAAAGATAGAGAAAGATTTGTGCATCGATCAAATCGAGACTTATCCCTGGTGTCTTTAAGTAGGGTGTTTCTGCTCTCCAGGCCTCTCTGCGCAGTCGCCCTGCTATTCCGCGTAGACCATCTCCAAGAACTTCCTTTGCTTCTCGCTCCCACGAAAGGGAATTGTCTCCCCGTCCTGTTCACTATCAGGACTGCACCCCTGCTGAGAGCGAGAGAGGACGCCCCGGAAAGTCGAGTTTCCTTGCGGTTCCAGAGAATAGCATTACGCAGCCTCTTTCTCCATCTGCTGTTGAAAGAGGACGGCGGCCGAGCTCGGCTTCTTCTGCCTCTCCGTATGTTATCCCCGCAGGAGAAGAGACGAAGAGAACTGACGTTTTGGCTCTGATTCCTGTAAACGGTAGTACTGGCGTGACTGACCCTCGGTTCGCTGGAGGGGAGTCTCCGCGTTCCCGGGAGCTATTTCCATCACGCGAGCACCCCCATTCTCCGCGAGAACCGGTGATTGGGCCAAGGAGTCTAGACCACCCAGCCTTGAGCTCGGAGGAATTCGCAGATCTACTGCAGACTCTAACAGGGGTAGGGGAGCTCCTGAAACCTCTTGCTCGAGCCGCGGGACACAAATCTGAGCAACCATCTCCGTTCTTGGATGTCCCTGGTGTCCTAGAGAAGCTTCGGGTATCTCGTCACGTTCACCCTGCACTTGATAATCTCTATCACGAGCTCTGGAGATTGTACTTTTCTGTCTTAAGGGATGACTCGGGGTCAGGCCAACAGACAAGCTACGCAGCAGACAAGTCTCATCTTTCCGAAAGATCGGAGGAAATACCTCGGCGTCCTTCCACAGAAGCCAGGCGAAGAAAATCAACGAAGCAGAGTAGAGATCGCAAGAAGCAAAGAACGACGAGAAAGGATAAGGAGAGGATAGGAGAACGTGGCGACTCCCCATTAGGTCGGGAACTACGGGAGTATTACGAACAGCTCTGGTGTCGTGGCTACCCCCATGAGGACGAGGGCGTCGAGGATGCTCTAGACCCGAGCGATGCTGTCTTGACGGAAGAGAGGAGAAGGCGGAAAAAAGAGAAACGCAGGGTCAAAAAACAAGAGGAACGAAGTAGACATCGTGGCATGCAGCTTGGAGTCGAGAGTTCCAGTAAAAGCCGTGACCTTACCCCAAAGACAGCGGGCGAGGCGGCGGCTGCTGAAGATGGAGAGAGACGAAGGAGAAGAAAGGGATCGCGGGGATACGAAGACGCACCTGTCATTAGCAATCCTGCTAATCTTCTTTTCTGCGTAAGACGGCTTCCATCGCGATCTGAACCTCCATATGTATGCGCGTAGCACTCGAATTCCAGTGCGGCGGACAGACAGGCCCCCGCTCTGCCTTTATAATGACGAAAACGTAAAAGCACACATCTACACATGCAAGCGTAAGAAGGACGTGCACGGCACGCAAGCGCGTGTCTACTTGGTCTCTCCTGGAAGTAGCCGAGTTCATCAATGCAGTGCGCTTCTAGCCTGGAGCCTAGCACAGGAAGTTGGACAGTGTCCACCTTTGAGTTCAAACCTTGTGGATACAAGGTCCACATATGGACCAGCGCCGGCCTGGCTGTGTTGTAAGTAGCTACGCGGATAGTCATATCTGCATTCCTATACGCATAGCTACTTACAACGAAGCTGCAAACGTGCTGACTGTATATGTGGCGAGTAAACACTGGAGCCGGAGTGTCCCAGAGGTAGACAATTGTATAACCACTAGTCTGTCTGACACCCCGTGGGTGCCAACATCGGTTCTTTTTACGTCCAACTACGCCAGGGATCTTGGCTTCTAGGAATTGCGTGCGGCACGCACGACAGAAAGCAGTTTCGCAAGTGTTTTGGGACAGTTACAATTTAAATCTGGTGCTGCTTGTTTTCAGGCTCCCCCCCTCACAATTTTACGAGAGCCTGATCGCGCTCATTGGTACGATGATGAAGTGTCTTCGACTAGCGACGGTGAGAGAGGTAGCTAGGCAGAAACGTCCGGCACAGACTCCTGTTTAGAGATGGGTTGAGACAAGCGTTGCGCAGTTACCCTTGCTGCACTGTAACACAATAGCAATGTCGAGCTGCCTCGATAGATCTGCTCCCCGATTCCTCCACAGGTCGCTCCGTCTCCCTGTTCCGGCTGTTTACTGCATGTGCTCGCTCGGGTGAAGGTGATGTATCTATGTACGTATGTATGTACACTTCTACACGTCTGATCTCAACATGTGGATAGGTAGCACGACCGATCCGTTCTCAGTGCCTCTCATAATGTCTCACTCCGCTGTTGTCCTCTTCCTGTCTCCGTGTGTGCGTCGGGCAGTAGAGCCGGACAGTGGTCGTCTGTCTCATAAATGGGTTTTTCACGGGTACTTGCTTTCTGTATCTGCAGGCTCTCTGGACGAGGGTCCATTGTCGTCTCGATCTAGGGGCACTTCCGCACGGACGAGGCCTGGCTCCGCCTCTGCTACGCCTACCGTCACCCGTAGGAATGCCGGCCGGACCTCTAGGGGGACTCCACTCACTTCTAGTCATGGTGGCCGCACCTCCGCCGGTGCCGCCTACACGGCAGGGGGGGCTGGCGTCACCCCCAGGGGGGGCCCCGGCTACACCTCTGCGGGGACTGCGCGCACCTACTACTCTCCTCGAGGAGACGCACACAGAGACAGCCCCACGAGACTTGGAAGATCTGCTTCTCCTTACTCTCGGAGATCCTCCACATCAAAACGGCTTAGCGGAGCATCTTCCGATCAGCCCATTAGCTCCGCGAAAGGTTCCGAAGAGCAAGAGAGAAGAGCAGGTCTCGATGTTTCTCCTGTTCCCTTCTACTTGAAAGGGCGGCCTGCTTCCGGCGAGTCTGGCCATGCTGATAGGTTTCAAGCAGCGTTGGAGAAGTCAAAGAAGAGAGCGAAGGAGAGGAAGGAGGCAGTAGCGAAGAGCTCCTCATTGGGCACTTCACTCACGCCCTCCGAAAGAACCTCGGGAAAAGGTGAAGGAGGCAGAAGCCGTTTTTCAGGATCTCCTTCTCCCCGTTCCGTCGGGAGAGGATCGGTGTGCAGTGACTTTGACAGCTTGCGATACCCGGCGGGGCGGCGGTCGCCTCGATCTGGGTCTCCGAGCCAAGCGGATGGTGGCAGTCTAGCAGGGCTTACAGACGAAGGAGTCCGGGGACGAAGAAGCCCCGTGGGAGCATTGGGAGGATTGAGCGGGGCGCAAGTGCGTGGAAGCGATTATCCGTTGGGAGGGCCTGAATCACAGAGAGGTCGCCGTGGTTCAAATATTGACTCTCAGAGTCCTAGAAGCCTGGCGGTGTATAGTGAAAGGAGGATCAGTACCGCGTCCTCAGCTCGAGGAAAAGACGACAGACATGCGGCGTCAAGTGAGTCCCTCTAACTACTTAGAATTCGTGTGTCGGAATGGCAGAAGAACGCAACTAAGTGGATCCCGTCTATCTGAGCGAGATCTATACCTGAACATTCTTTTGGGCCACTTCACAGGATACTCTTTGCCGTCCCGAAGGGAGCGAAGACTTCATGAAAACTCCGCGTTTGACCAACAGCATCTGTGACAACCAGTTTCCCTCAGCCTGGAGAGCCTCAGGAAAGTGAGCGCTCTGTCTGTCTTACACAAGAGTCAGTCCCGCTTGTCTCAAAATAGCCTTGCAACCCGCCACTTATTCTGTCCCACCTACATCCGCGTAATGATTCAGAAAACCGATATGTATCGGCTCTCAAGCGAGGGTCTTATGAGAGCTCATCAGTTTGCCTTACAGACAGAGAAGTTTCCTTCTCCCTGCTTGCCTTCCGGTGCAGGCAGCATTACTAGGCAACGTGGCGCAGGAGCAGGGGGAGTGGTGCGTAGCTTGACGTACATGTCGGCCCAAATTAGCTAGTCATGCTTCAGAGATGTTCATGTCAGCCGTTGTTGGTTTCTTGTCTCTCCTGTTACCACAGGCGACTTCTGTTTGGAAAGCCGAGTGTCTCCAAGGCCCTTAGGAGACTTCGACACCTTCGCAGCACGTCATGCAGAACGGAGCCAGCGGAGATACAGTGGTCGTAGAAGAGGTATCAGAGAGGGACTGCATATGCGCGTGTAGTTGAGTGTGTATATTCTTCCTATACAAAAAGATGCAGTCACGGTGCAGCCTATGCCCTTGTGCATGGACGCGCTGCAGCCTTAGCTGTGCTCGCCTGAAGATGTACGAGGGCAGCTCTACATACGTACCCTGGCCATGTCAAGTCGGTAGAATAGTGAATCACTAGGGGTGTTGCCAACTAAGGACTTGCTGAGCCGCGGCGGAAGGTGGGTCTGGGGGGGTTGTGCTATAGAACTCATTGACGGCAGAGACCTGCCTGACCAACCGCCACCCCTCGTAGGAGATAGTCTCTTGCTCCGTGAATTTTCCGACGGCGCATGCGCTCGCCAATTGAAGTCAAATAGTTCGCTGTCGGACGGGGCTTAGAGCGGTGTGCTCTGCTGTCTCTGTACCGTCTGGCCAGGCGGCAAATCCCCCATCTGTCGTTTGTCGTTGTATACCCCTTCTGTTCCGCTCAGATTCCGAGGATGAATTCTCTCCGCGCGGCAGCCGGCGCAGCTCCGAGCGCCAGAGGAGATCTAGTCGCCGCCGTTCTGTCCTAAGGACATTTTCAGGAGACAGCGACACTTCAGACACAGAAGGTCGCAGAACTGGCCGTACTCCCAGCCGTTACGGCTCTCATCTTAAGATGAACATGGGGGGCGGAGAGTACTATCCCCGATCATCTCGCAGAAGCCCACGCCCCTCACCTCGTCGCCAGTCGGAGTGGGAACTGCTATCTGCAGCCATTCGAGAACGGGAGGAAGCAGAGAAAGGCGCCGGCGGCGATGCAGATTCCCGCCAAGGCGTCCGAGTGAAACAGAAACGTTACTCTGTCCAGGGAGGGTCTGGTGGAATTAATGGAGCTCCTGTCAAGACAATGAGAAGTCTAGGCGAGGCAGCTAAGCCTGGTGTTGCTTCTTCTCCACCGAAAGCTACAACGGTAACCGGCCCTACATCAACCTTGCTCAATGCTCGTAAGCCCTCCGTGGTTGGTGGCACGGTAGCAGGGAAAGCCTCTCCGACAGGTGCCCAAACAGAGATACCTCCTGTAAAGGGAAAAGATGCGCCCTCAGCAGGTCTGCTGAGTCCTCCGATGCCTGAGGTGAAGTTGAGTACCGATACGAGCAAAAAAGAAGGTGTTCCTTCCGGCGTTTCGCCTCTTCCTGCTGGCGGCGTAGCTACACCATTCAAACCGCCTCAGGATAAACCTACACCTGGTCTTTCCTCGTCACCGGGAGGCCCAGGGAAAGAGGGTGCAGCCGGTCTTTCGGTGAAGGCTACAATGCCTCAGGAATCGAAGGCTCCAGGGGTAACGTCGAAAGACTCGATCAAGAAGGAGGGGGGAAAGGCAGGGACCGATCCTAAAGGAAAGGAACAACCGGCAAAGGACCCTGCCGATGCTTCGTCGAAAGGAGAGGACGCCAAGGCAGAGGGTGGAGAGTTGCTGAAGTTCAAGTCGAAAGGAGACAGTGCAAAAACAGGAGGGAAGGAGGCCCCTAATAAAGCGAAATTGGAGACAGAGGTAAAACAAAGCATCTCTTGCGGGCCTAGACACGCCGAAGCAAAACGAAAAGAGGGAGCATACACAGAAGCAATAGAACTCCTCCTCTGAGGGAGGAGGAAGCATTTAAGGCATGGGCGGACCAGCTGTCGTTCACAACAGTTGGGTGTCTACAGACACCTTCGTGGAGGAACGCCTACATCGGTCTCTTGTTTTTTACTAAGGCTTGCCCTGTGACTCGCATTTGATGCGAGAGTCACGCGGCACTCTTTCAAAAGCCATTTAGATCAAGTAGCCAGGTTTGCCTGGCGTGTATATTTTAAAAGTCGTTTTTACCTGCGAGACGTATATGACGTCAGGCGCGTGCGTGAATGTAGGCAGGCAATCTAGAAGGCGTCATCTTTAAATGAGTAAAGGGAGTAGGCGGACTTCCTTCTGATAGAGAGATTGTGTGGTTCTCTATGGTTTTCCTCCACCAAGAGGTGCATCACCTACTGGCGGTTGTGATTCTGTGTGTGTTTTGCTGCAGAAGAGAAGTACGTCTCAACGAGACCCCATGACACCATTCTAACGTCTTTTGCCTTCAACATATATTCGCAAGCTCGGAGAGAGACGGGAGACAAATGGAAAAGGGGAAAGACAGGGATCCGTTTTTTTGCCATTCTGGTGCACGTAGTGCTACTCCCCACTAGTGAAGCCATGCAGTATCTCCAGGGTTTTTGCGATGGGTCTACCGAAACAACTACACGTCGGCACACTATAGAAACTTACAGACCGTAATTTTGCCAGAAGACGATAATAGGAACAGGGCCACCATTCCCCCCTTCGCACCTCTGAATACCTTTCCTACGGCGTTTCAATATGGCCAGGAATCCACATCTTGAGTATATGTGGTGGAGTTTAATGCTGGCAAGGGGTCGATCAGAAAGGACCGCAGAAGTCTGCTGAAGAAGAGCGAAGGAGGTTTTTCATTCTAGTCTATTACTGGTCTCAGAAGTAGCGCTAACGACATTTGACCTCCGTGCGCACGCGAAGACAGGTCTTTCCGTGTGTGATCCTCGCTGACACCTCTATGTAATGATATGAGTACCATATTTCCTAGAAAGAAGTAGAATCTCCTTGCTACCTTAGCATGCCCCCGTCGACGGAAATATTGTCGAGACCTGTCTCTGTAACCCGTTGGTGTAAAACTGCTTATCTTCAAGTCTGGAACTTTTGTTGTGGCCCAAAGGATACCAGGTATCATCTCGGTAGAGTCGTCTTTTCTACGTGTAAATGTTACCGGGAACGGAGCGCAGCATGCAGGTCTTCCGTCAATATTAGTCTCAATATTAGTCTCCGACTATCTTGCGTTAGTAGATAAGTTTGTCAGTTGCTTCCTTCCGGTTTTCAACGCGTGGATACCGGCCGTGAGAGAAGTAAATTTGCTTTGTACGGGCGTCCTATGACAGCGTTTGATGATCGCACAACGGTGTTTGCGGACTCTTCGTTTCTTCTGCAGATTCATCTCCGCCCCGTATTCATATCACTCATCTGGAGTAAGTGACCAAGGAGAGAGATCTCTCATCTCCGGCTGTCATCTGAACGCTATTAGGGCGATCAACTAACAGGGGAACTTGCTGGAAACCTGACGTTCCTTACCAAAGGAATGTTTACGTACAATCTTTTCACTTTTTCTGAATGAAGAGCCCTCACGGAAGCATTCTGACTGAGGATCACTTCTTCCTTCTGTCATACGGAGCGGTAGATGACATCGTACCTAGCCGGTCCTCTACAATACGTAGAAGAAGTTCACTGTATTCAAGGAGTAGAGAACCGATGAATGGAAGAGACTGTTTTTTCATCGGCAACGCAACTTGTCTCTCTCCAACTGCACTGTCTTTCAACACGTTTCCCAAGGCACACGGCCCTGTGCTTATGCGGTTCTCTCACGCCGTCGAGACAGCTCTGCTGTCTTCTCATTCGCGTGCCTTGCAATCTGGTTTTGTGCTTCAGAGGTTTGGTCCCTGGGAGTGACGGAGCGAAGAAACCAGATCGGAAATTTGTCATTGTGGTTCACAATGCTGGTGATGATCCTCTCGCCCTGGTAGGTTGTTTCTTCTCTGGTCTCCGTCCCTCTTCTGTCTCAATGAGACAAACTAGCCCCACTACCGCTCTGGGTAAAAATAGCTATCATCTCTCTTTTCAGGTCAAAGGAGAGGAAGCTCAGCTTTTCAAACCAAAGTGGAATGGATCTCTTGTGAAAGAGATCCCATGGTGGTAGGGGCTCAGGGGTTGTATTGCTATTCGCAGGGCACATACTGCTTGTCTCATTTGTTTTCATGCCAACCAAAGTACTTCTACTCGAGAGTAGTCCAGTTTGTCTTCAGTGACTAGTTCCTTGTTTACGCCTTGACACTCTAGGCACAGCACCATCTTCTCTAGTTATGTCGGCAGGAAGGCAGGTTAACCGACTCCCGTGCATGCAGGACTTCCGCGATCCTAAACATCTGCGAAACGTGATCAGGTCGGTGTTGTGTTCCCAGACGCCTTGTTTCTGGTCGGACGGAACTACTCTCTGTACGGGAGTCGGTCGTCAAGCTGGATTCCTGCCGGTACTTTTGTTCTGCTGTTAAAGCAAATTGCTCTCTCCAGGCATGGCAGTGATTTCATACTGTTTTCACGCGGCACCCTATGTAGCAGGCAGTGCGGGACCGGCTGTACTCTGACCTGTCTGGCACACAGTGCCTCGTCTAGTGAGAGAGATAAGCGGAGAATGCATATAGATATAGATTGGACACCAGTCGGTCACACGCGCAAGAATGAAGCCACAGCTCTTCAATCGCTCGTGCCGGGTTAGCTTGTTGGCCGTCTGCATGTCTTCTCTCAGATGAAGAACAAGAAAGGCCTGACTACCGAGGAGCATATGACTCGCGTCGAAGCAGACCCCAACGCCCTACAAACAGTTAACATCGAGGAGCAGGCAAGTGACCCAAATCTCACTTTTCCTTCTTTTCCTGATGAGGCACGACGCCTCAATACTCATAGAACTCTGTCAGTACCTGGTTCTGGTCTCCCAGCACAGCCCACGTTCGAGGCATGGGCCCACGTTGGCTTATGTGCTTCCGAGGTGCTCATTCACAGTCTTACTATGGAAACGTATACGGTCCCGTCTTCTTATGTCCATAAGAAGATTGCATCATAGCGTAAGTCTTTCACCTACAGTGGGAAGTTGTTGCGGGTGGTGTTTCAAGGCTCTAGGTCTTCTACTCTTCGTCGAACATGTAGCGTGAAAATCAACATCTGCTCTATATCCTTACTGTGTTTCCTCACAGCACTCACTTGACAACCTTGACCCTTCGAAGCCGGTGGTTGTGACAGCCATAGAAGTGACCGATGACGGAGAACCTAAAGTCTTTGCATCGACCGACCCTCTTACGGTGGAAAAGGTACAGTCTCAATGGACATCCATCGGGGCTTCCACGTAGCGACTCGGGCTGCAGTCTGAAATACTCTAAGCATTGCGCCTATGTAAACTACCGGGAGACACTCGATAGGATGTATGAACAGTCAGGAAATGGTCCAGACACGAAAATGGACATGCAAACATCAGTATTTTTTCATGAATTTCTTGGAGTGTTGTAACCCAATATCATTTCCTCTCTCATTTTTTCCTAGAGTATTGAGTTTTCACGTTACGGGTTGGCCTTACAATATCTAGCCATACACGAACTCTGTAGAATCTCCCTGTCGCTCTCTTCTCTTTTGAAAGGCACAAGAGACTCGGCACCATGCTCGTACTGGAATACCAAAATGCTGGGAACAGCCCAGAGCTTCTCTTGTTCGTCGTCGTTGCCATCTTTCCTATCCATTTTTCTCGAATCTGTACTCACCTTCTCCCCCTAAGTTTCGTGTTTACAATGTAAGCTCTGTGTGCCTCCTTTCTACATGAAGCAGGGCATTTTTTCCGTAGCTTTTGGGACATCTACATAGTCCGGATACACAAAGAATACGGGAACCGCCAGTAGAGAGCTCGACCATGGAGATCTCTTGTTTGTTTTCACAGCTCCAAACCCAAACAACATTACAACTCAAAACGGCGGACAAAAAGTCCAAGACACTAGCGAAAGGTCAGCGACATGCTTCCTTGTAAGGAAGGCTGTAGCTCTTCAACGAAAGAGTCAGAAGTTGCGTCTGGTGGATCTGTATCCTCTCTTCGACAAAGGAGATCATGACGACTTAGCATCTAGAAAAGACAGTTCGGTATTCTTCACTCCCCTTCTTCATCTAGTAGTTCGTGCCGCACGCGCCGAGCCTTGGAAGACCGGTTTTGGACCTCCCAGCGTGCCACTCGAGGCTATGTGCTCGAATTGCTTTCGTTTTCTCGTAGCATGGTGGCTTGGCTCCCAGGGCAGGTTGGTCGGTGTACCCCATATAGAAGACTCGGGAGTTATACTCTGCAAGCTTCGCGTCGGGTACTTGCGGTCACCGGACTCGTCCATACACGCCTTGGTGGAATGGGCAAATAGTGTGGAGGCACATACTGGGAAGAAAGGCTTTGCGTTTTGCGTTTGTATCATTTTTTCTCTCAGCGGGTCTCGTCCGCCTGAACCCTATGGCATCGAAACAAAAACCTACTGTAAAACAGTAAGTGTGTATCAGACTTTTTCTCCACCCGCCATCTTGGCATGCAGTCACAGTGTCGATCCGTTTCTGAGCTGACAGTCGGGTTTTTTGTATTCTTGGGAGAGGGATTTCTTTGACGGTATTTTGCATACAATTTTACGAGGGGACGCATGTTTTCCACTTCGTCTTGTGAGTTCCCCGACTTCTGAGACTTTCCGACTTGACACGGGCCTTCTGACCCAAGTGTTGTTAACACTCAAGAGCCTCGGTAGAGCCGAAAAGGAGGGTCCCAGTAGAATTTCCGCAAGAATTCTGCTCTGGCAACTCAGCTCGACTGCCTCGCCATGAGACGGGTGCTGTGGCATCCCATCCCCCCCTGGCGCTTTGTTGGCTTGAACAGGCCAAAAGGGAAGAAGGACCCTAAAGAAGACGGAGTTCAGGCGAAGCCCTCTTTAGCCGAGTCGGAGGCGGCACGCCGAAAGAAGATGCGAGAGCTGAGGGGACTCTTGAAAGCCCACAAGGGATGGAGATTCCCTGGTGGATTGCTAGGGAGAAAGAAGGCATCCGGAGATCATATGCACGACACATTCTTGACGGACGCAGTCAAGAAGGCCGTGGACGAGCTCGCCAGTGCAGGCTTGTGGGATCCTTCCGGCATGGACTACTCTGTTGTGGACTTGCTCGAAGAGGACGATGATGAAGAGCCAGGTTCGTTACTACAGCTCACACGAGGGAGGAGCCAAACCATCCAAGCACGTTCGAGTTGTGTTGAGCGAAAACAATGACTGCTAGCATTTTTTCCGTCTAGCGAAGCCTCACAGAGTTTGTCCACGGCATCCTGCTGCCTGGGGAGACAGTCCGGCAAAAAGTGTATATTAGCATCGCACGAAAGATCTCATGGGTTTTGCTCTATTTCAACACGGGTGCTCTCGTCAGATGAAGAAGCCTGCCAGATCGAAGTCCTGCCGATCGATCCGTACTCATAGTCTCATACGCAGACAGGAATAATATCACCATCTTTTTGTCTTCACGGCTCAAGGGTACAGAGGAGAAACTTCACCGTCCATGGCTGCAGTTCAAACAGCAATGAACTGTTTCCCATTAAGCTTCAGTCCATTCGGATCTGTCGATGAGCACCTGAGTCAGATATTAGGACACAGCTGGGCTTTTTCTTATCTCTGTTGGTGTACGACTATACACTTTTTTGTGCTGAGGCGGTACTGTCACGAGAAACCGTTGTTTGTTGCCTGTCTGCAGGGAGTAAGGCCCCTGTAGTTCAGCTCAAGAACCGCGGGGAGACCAGAAAAGGTAAGGTGCTCCGCGCTCGGTCAGCCACACACAGCTTCCCACACTGTTACATGAAGCGTGCCCGATTCCACCTTCTGCCGGGGGTTCTACAGCCGTCAGCATATACACTATGCCAGAACCAGTACTAGTATTAACCACAAAACAGACTCCAGGAAGCGCGTGGCTGTCGTCAGCTCGTATCGTGAGATATTCGGCCCTGCCTCGGTGCTGCTGCTCCCCTTTCAAGGCCACCCTGACTCCTTGTCCGTTACCCTACCCATTCTGCTGTGCGTTTGACTGGTACCTGTTCTCGCACCTAGCGGTGAATCTGTGGTAGTCCCACGACACTTTGGAATAACACCTTTCGTATCCATATCCATCGCTATGAAACAGTAGGAAGTGTGGCGCGTGTTTCGTGGGGGGTGCCGGCCTGATTATTTCACTGGTCATCTCCTTTCCAGTCATCTCAGTCTGCACGACAACAGATGACAGCTTCTGCACCAGGTGGCTATGCACATCTGCCCGGGCAAATTTCCGTATGCTTTTCCATATGAGCATACCGACTTCTTAGGTGTGTGTATGCCCATCGGTCGCATACATGACTGCGTCAAGAACAGACAGCCGACAAGTCACTGTGCCTTGACAGGGCGCTTCTTCTTGTTCTTATATCTCATGCACTACTTGTGGAGAACATGTATATACGCTTGTGTGCGGCATGTCAAGCACAAAGCCTTTCGGGTGCTGTATCCGGCTGATGCCAGGTTTCGAGTCGCCACCCTCAACGAAGGCGAAGTCTCCAACTAGCGCCAAAGCCAAAGGGCGCCCGGACCAAGGTAATAGAAGCCCCAGACAGAATCTGGGTCGACGAGAGTCAGGGAGGCAGGGAACGTACACCGGAGTGAAAGCAGAATAACAGGGGGTCTCGCAAGTCAAGTTATTGAGAATCTTCCTGATATGTCTGCCCTCTTGCTATTCCGTGGATTGGGTTGCTGGTCGCCTGCAGCATTGGTCTCAGATTTGATTCTGCGCTAGCGTTTCCAGGAAAAGATCCTACCTACTTCCTTGAAGTTCGGCCGTGGCCC
Organism: Cystoisospora suis; assembly: GCF_002600585.1. NCBI lineage: Eukaryota > Apicomplexa > Conoidasida > Eucoccidiorida > Sarcocystidae > Cystoisospora > Cystoisospora suis. Next base: position 41,262 of record NW_027153222.1, read on the forward strand.
TGGGCCAGGTGTGCCATGTGTGTCTTCCGCGAATGAGAGAGCATCCATTGCAGCACTCCAGCAAAGGCGCGCTATACTCACTCCGGCCCCTACGTGGAGCCCAGTTACTCGTCTCATTACGTGGCCGTCTGCGTAGATTTTCACACAGGACCCTGTACGCAGTGTCAAACTTTGCTGTGTTAACAGGTGAAGATCTTTCAGAGAATGAGTCCGTGAAAGGAAAAGGCGGCCCTCCTTCTAAACCCTCAAGTGAAGCTCCTCCCTCAGATGCAAAGAAACCTCCTGCTGCTTCAAAGCTCGCTAGTGCCTTCGCGAAAAAGGGAGACCAGGCCAAGAAGGTGAGCACTGACGAAGCCTCGAAAGCGAAACCCAAGGAGCCGCCAAAGAAAAGTGACGGAGAGTCCCAGAAGGCGGAAGACCAGCCGGCAAAGAATCCCAAGCAGGCGGGGAAGAAGGAGGCACCAGGACCAGCAAAGAAGGATGCACCAGGACC
>NW_027153222.1:41881-126876 GCF_002600585.1 Cystoisospora suis
CAAAGAAGGATGCACCAGGGCCGACAAAGAAGGATGCACCAGGACCGACAAAGAAGGATGCACCAGGACCAGCAAAGAAGGATGCACCAGGGCCGGCAAAGAAGGATGCACCAGGGCCGGCAAAGAAGGATGCACCAGGGCCGGCAAAGAAGGATGCACCCGGGCCAGTGAAGAAGGATGCACCAGGGCCAGTGAAGAAGGATGCACCAGGACCAGTGAAGAAAGATGCACCAGGGCCAGCAAAGAAGGATGCACCAGGGCCAGCAAAGAAGGAGGGAGCAGAATCTGCCAAGAAGAACGCCGCAGGACCGACAGAGAAGGCAGGGAAGTCGCAAGGGGGCAAAGCACCTGACACTGCAAAAGCTAAAGGAGAGGCAAAGGCGGCTGCGGCATCGCCAAAAAAGAGTAAGGAGATTACATAACCTAGCTGACAGCACAGAAAATCAGGCAAGAAAGACGAACTTACCCTTGAGTGCGCGTCATTACTTTGGTGGACAGTTTTCTATGCTGAGTGCCCTGCGCAGCTGGGATGAGAGATTTTCTCCAAGAATCAGAGAGTTTATCACTGTGACGCCTTGTCAAGGGCTACACGTGAACGGTTGCTGTCTTCACTTTGCTTCCGCTACAGTCAAGTGATACGGGAAGAACACTGTGCAAAGAGTAGTGAACTAAAACATGTTTGCTTTTGCGTAACGCTAGAACATAATAGGATCAGGGTGATGAGTAGCCAGTCGTCAGTACTCCGGAGACATGAGCGACGGTTTCAATGTCTGTCACAGCTCCTACTCCGGAGGTTCACTTTCGCGAAACACTGTGACAATCTGCACTACCCCACGTGTGTATGTCGCTTCCTGCAAAGATCAATGTAGGTAATGTCCCGCTCGGGGACGCACACCATTAACATACTTTTGATATTTACAACTGACAATGATGCGCCCTCGCAGCGAGCGGAACCTGCGCTTTTTCTCTGAGACGATGTCACTCAGAATACTCTGCATCGGCTATTGCCTTCGCTCGCTTTGAATTGATGGTTGGAAAAGGGCTTTGGGGGTCATAGGAAGTGATGGTAGGAAGGCATGAGTTCGACAGAACCTGGGAAAGTCGAGTGCGTTGTTTTAGTGAGGGCCACCTCTCCTCTCAGTACAATGGCACACCTGTTCTGTGTGTATACACGCTCTCCTGTCTCCAGTACAAGGCAGCCACTAGCAAGAAGCTTCCTCCCGGAGCAAGCATCTGCCGGGTGACAAACAGGTGCTGGACCAAAGACCAAAATGCCGCAAATGTTCGCTGTCGAGCTCCGCTAGGCAGCACGTTATTAACAAAGCCACACAACGGGATTGACTTCGACAGTCACAGCAAGTGCAGAAAAGGGCCAAACAAGAACAGGCTCTTCAAACTTTTGTCGCTGCGCGTCTGTCGGCCGACCGAGCTCACCGGTCACGTGACGATGATCTCGCAAAGCCCCTACCAGTTCAGCCGGATTCTTGGTAGGTACCGGGAAGTTCTAGGGAGTCTTTTTGGCTTTTGCGTTCAGGTGCAGCTTTCCCTCCCCCGAAGAAAGGGGCTGCCAAAGCAAAGGCGTAAACCTTATTATTCGACCGACGAAAGCGGAGGGGGGCGGGTGTGAGATGAATGATTCAGGCTAGATCTCTTTGAAGCCTCTGAAAGAGTCAGTGACAACAAGAAACCGGAAAGCCGAAAGTTTGTCACTATCGTGTCCCGTGTAAGAGAGATGTACCCATGCAGGGCCTAACAAATAACGTATTATTCCGTGCGCCGCCTCAACGCTTCCCAGGATCGGAAAAATGGGACGCGGACGATGTCTTTCAGCTGTAACCTATCCGCTCGGATGGACGCTCGAACAAGCTGGAAAATTTTTTGTTGAAAGGCAGCCCTGGGATGCCTTGCTCTCGGGGAACCATACATATACCAAAGATCAACACACTGGAACACATATGTCCAAGATGCATACCCGTCCAAACTCAGAAGTGCAATTCCGTCGGTCTGTCTGCGTGGAAAAGTGCGGGCCTTAGTGCCAGATTCAGTCGTGACTACAAGCCGCTCGCTGGAGTTCCTAATTGAGTGGTAATAGGTCCATTTGTGGTCCCAAGACTGCAGCGACACGGATTTGAACTAAGACAATCCCGCTGTCCCCTTTTTGGAAAGAGCGACCGTGGCTATATCACTGTTCAGTGTAGATCACCGAAGACGGTGAAATAGAGCACTCGAAGGGCTAGGGGCGTAGACTGTGTCCGGTGTATGGCCCGTGTGCCCGTGTATTCCCAATTCCCGAACTCTCTCGATTCGCGGGAGTCATGGATGACACTGGACTGTGATGTCGGGGGTATAGCGCGACCGCACCGTGGACCCCGGCTAGACGGTTACTGATCAATAAAGACCAACGAAAATTGGCGGCGGCAGACGTGCGCACGTCTCTTCCAGCATAGGGAATGCGAAGAATGGGCCACTGTCAAGAACGGGCGATGTCAGTTGAAAAGTGAAGTTACCGGCGACCTGGAAGTTAAAGTAGGTTCGCAGGGAAGGGCAGCGGCATAGTCTTCTACCGACATGAGTGCCTACGCGACAGACCGGCCTTCAGAGAAGTATCCCCTCGGTACCGAGTACATCTTCCACTGCAGTCTTCAGTCCTGAATCCGTACTCTTGAGCGGACTGTTTTCTGGGAGCAGGAATTCGAAACAGAGAAGTAGCAACAGCACTGCTATCTGATACCTGTGAGCCCCTAAAAACAAGACAGGGGACGGGTGGTGGCCCCTTATGGAAGCCCTTCGAATGGATCTACGAAGTTTGACCAGTTCCGCCGTGCAGAAAGGCGTGTGGTGCTGCAGGGGTCCCTGTGTGCCTACCTTCTGAGTGAGATAACAAGAGTTCCACTTTCCAGCGGGTCACAGAGCTGGGACCGATCGAACGCGTGTTCGTGAGGTCGCACTGATACTTAGCTGGAAGGTTGAAGGTTGGGTGGCTTGGCGGATATCGGGTGCTCGGTACCCTTTGGAAGGGAATGCCCCGAGGCCTCTCGGAGAAGTAGCTGCGTTCTTCAGGGCAAGTGGAGCTGAGTTGCCCGGAAACGGCCTGCTGGTTGGGTCTGGCCCCCAGGTCGGCACTAGCAGGGCGCCAGTGTCACGTGGGTACCCGTAGGCACGAAGGAGGTCCCGGACAGAAAAACAGGACAGGAGACTGGCGTAGCATGTCGTGGGACCTGACCGCAGACTACGCCTGTCTTCAAATTTTCTTGGACAAAGGAGACGCCAAGTCCTGCAAATCACGGGATATGTTCGGTAGCTCACTTACAGTTTCGTATCGGAGAAAGGTGCCTTTTTCAACCAACCTGACACTTTTCAGGACGCGCACGGTGCCTGGACACATAGCCCGACTGTGTTCACTTTCGCGCTGCTCACGCGTTGCTCGAAGAAAGTGGTCTACAATTCAGCGCGACCGAAGCAGCGGTCTTTCCGACTCCAGTTGTTCGATACACGGACCTGCGTCGGCTGGCCGAGAAGTGTCACGGGTAACGAATTACGAAAAAGGCACCGGCTAGGAGACATACGGGCAACATCAAGAGACAATCTCCTGTGATCTGAGTTCCCGAACCGTGAGGTAGTCGCTTTCCTCACGTTGGCCTGTGCAGAAGTTGTCCTGTGCCAGCGCAAAGCTGCGGGTTGAGGGGCGCGCCACCAGCCGTCGAGACAGGGGACACAGACTCGACAGGCACAGCCGTGCAGCACGTTGTCCCACGATAGTTCTGCTTTCAGTTGACGATGCTGTTCTCCAAGAAGAAGAGCGGAAAGGCAAGCGTCGCAGCCCTTTATACGACATGAACGTGAGTACTACCAAGAGGAGAGGGGCCAAAGCGGGGAATTCGCGACGATTGCGGCGCAGGATCTCTCATGGCGGGGAGCCATGAGCACCCCGGCAGTGAAAAGAGTGAGGTTTGAGCGAGGACAGGCAAGCTTAATCACGTGTCCCAAGCTGAAGCACAGAGTACATTTCCCACGATCCCTTTAATCACCTGGTGAGCGGGATCCGAGTGGAATAACTGGGCAGACATGGCACGCGCGTAGTCTTTCCGTAACCCACCGTGTCTTGCTTTGTTGACGCAAAGGAGGCAACTGAGTCCTACAGGTTTTTGCCCCCACTACCTCTTTCCAGACTGGGCTTTTTGAAATGCCTTTGCACTGCATTACCCGGCCCTGTTTCACCTGTCGAGTCACAGGACATACAGTTTTTCATGGGTCCCGGGAGCTTATCCCAGCCAGCATCGCGGACTGAACACCCTGGGAAGGTTCGTTTCCCTGTCTCTTTTTCCCATCAACTCCTGGCGCTTGTCCCGTGTAGTTGAGGAAGACCAAAGAGACCAATGAGGTGTTGTGTGTATTCTATTCCTCGTCTTTTTGGTCAGCGTGGCATCCGGGCCTCTTCGACCTTTGCAGCCTAACAGGGATCCCGGGCACGGGGAGTTTCTCTTCCCTGCTCTTCCTTAATCGCATCTTCCAGAGAGCACCGGCCATTCAAACGCACGCGAAAGAAGTGTCCTCCCGATTCAGGGGCCATGGGTGTTGAGAGGGCAGAAAGGTAGGATGCTGCTGCTGCTCTCTTTCAATCTTAGTTCTCTGTAACCTGCCATTCTGACGGAAGACCTGAAGTTTCCTGGTGCCCTCGCTGTCTGCGCGGGCTCCTCAAAGTTGTCCCTTGTCGTGAGACTGAATCGAGAACCCCCCCTTCCCGAGTCCCGCATTGAGGTCGCTCGGAAGTGTTGCTTTCGGCCGAAACTGTTTCCTTCCAACGAAAAGTTTCTGAAAAGAATGACGACCCCGGCGGTCGATTTTGCTGCGATGCTGGCAGAGGCACGCCGAGAGGCGGCGCAACGACGTCTGGCAGCTCTGGGTTCTCTCCAGGCTTCACATCCGAACCCGGAGAACTTGGAGGTCAGTCCTGTCTCCCCTCCCGCTTCATCAAACGCGTCGTGTTTGACGTCTCCCACCAGCGCGTTGCCGTGGCCGAAGCCGATTTCGCCGTCTGATCTTTTTAATCTGCTACAGGCGCCTTCAGAGAGGCCTCAGGGAAGTGAAGAAGGAACGCTTGCTGCGCGAGTGTGCCTTGTTGATCTGAGAGATGAAGACTCATTCCGAGAGAAGCACATTAGACAGGCCTTCCGGGCGAACGTCTTTCTGGACGAACTGCGGCAGCTACGAAGAAGGCTCAAGCAAAGGGGGGAGGAAGGCGAGAGGCGTGAACGATCGTGCAGTGTGGGTACATATTCACTGCCAGAAAAAGTGGTATTCTATGCGGGATCTGCTGCAGATGACAGCATGCTCTCTTCTTTCACTGAGTCCAGTTTGCACATGGCAGGCGCTCTAAGAGAGGCTAGAGAACAGGGAGTAGGAAGGGGAGTACACGAGGCTGGGAGCGGCGACCCAAACAGGGAACGTTCAGAAGGGGAGACGAAAGGCGGCCCGGGAACGCGGGACGAGCGAGGACAGGAGAGTGCAGGGAGAGGACGTGCCGGACCAGACTCTCCGAGGAGTCTGGCTGCGGCAGCTGTGCAGGAGCTTTCCCAAGTCTTCGAAGCAAACAGGGTGGTGGAAAAGGCACGCAACGTAATGCCCCCTCGGCTCTTTGTCTTGAAAGGAGGGTTTGCCGCTTTCGTTCTAGCATATCCTTTTCTCTGCCTCAGCGCTGAAGAGTCTGCTACGGCTGCGGACAAAATGCACCCAGCGGCTGCTGCTGCGCTCATGAGCTATCCGCGTGAGATATGCCACTTCTCAGTTTCAACACCTTCAGATGGGTTGGCAGATGCTTCTGGTGCAGGGGCCTTCTCATGTACTCCTTTTTTTGGTCTTTATGTGGGTACAATGCTGCATGCGATCAGTCGAGGTGTACGGCGGAGACTGAGGATATCTACAGTTTTAGACCTTTCTGCAGAAGGCCTCCCGCCCACTATCGGAAACTGCAGTTGTACGGGCTGTACGGCCAGCGGGTGCAAGTGGAGAGAGGGTTCGGACGGTCAGGAGACGGACAGTGCTCCGCGCTATTCAGATGAGAGAAGAGCTGTTAGAGGAGTTGTGCCGTCTGGCGGAGAAAAGGAAGAGAGTCTCCAGGCGGAAGAAGACAAGTGGCAAATGGAAAGACTAGACTTTCCGACAGGATCGGATGCGGAGATGCAGCAGCCAAACCAGGGAGCGAAGCGTCCGGCAGCAGAGCTGCGAGAGGAGGAGGGAATAATTGCACATCTTCCTTTGCGCCTTATTCGCCCTATAGATAAGTTCCTTTCAGGTGACAGAAGACTGGACAGCTCCACAGCAAACAGTTTGATGTGTTCTTCGGGTCGCAGCACGGGGGGCTTGGACACTGCTGCAGCGACCACAGCAACTCGCTATGCTCTGCCGTTGCAGTTTTGCGTAAATGTCCTGGCTGAGGGTTTGATAGCACCACTCCAGCCAGATGAAAAGGGGGAGGGACGCTTCTCAGACGACTGGGAACCACCGCATCCCGAGCCACAGAGTAAAGAAAAGAAAAAGCTGCCGGAAAGGAAGTGCAAGACACAAGTGGATCAACGAGGAGGTGACGAGAAGAAACACGGGCTGGAAAGAGGGTCTGTTTTGGTTGTACATAGTAGTGACGTCTGCAGCGTGAGTGGAACTGCGGCGGTTTTGGCTGCCTATCTGTCAAGGAAGCGAACACAGAGTGGTTTCTCGTCGGTCTCGACGTCAGGGGCAGAAGTCGATCGAAAGCTAATGAAGGCATTCGGGAGCGCCGATCGGACCTCTATTGCGCTTGCTCTCCTCATGAAAAAGTGGCCTGCTTTGCGGTTGGAGCCGCAGCACATGAGACAGCTGAAGCGCTTCTGCGAGAGCGAGGCAAAGAACCAACAGCCACAGGCTGCAGCCGGAGAAGAAGTTACACCTGCTGACAACAGAACAGAAGGTGAGCCAGGTGACAAGAAAGAGCGTGGGAGAGGCGAAGGCGGTTGGGAACCAAATCACAAAGACGAAGACGAGAGCGCGAACTCCCGAACGCTGGACTCTGTGCAGCAAGGACAAACAGCGCGTTTTCGGGGAGTGAAAGAGGATGCGCCATCTGTGTTGTCGTCACGGAATCAGAAACAAGACGGACGAGAACTACGGTGCAACGAAGGCGCACACGACACGAGGATGTTGCAAAGAGCGCGAGTTGCAATCCGTGATTCTCCGAGAGGAGAATGTGGAAAAGGGGATCTGGCTGGTGCTGACGGCCTGGATGCCGGAACCATGCTGCGGATGACTCTTGATCTGTGTCGCCTTCCTTCATCTCCTGTTTATCTGTCTCGAAGCGGAGCGGTAGTTTTTTTCAGCAGGTTTCGTGGGTCCGAAGACAAATCAGCATCGCTGACGCTCTTGAGTGTGCTCACAGGAGCACTAGTGTCAAAGTCGTCGACTGCGTTGGACGGGTCCCTTGCAAGAGGCGAGAAGCATAAACCCGGTTTTTTTTCGTCGGGCGGTTCGGCGCATTCAGCGGAAGAAAGAGGCCTCATACCGGGATTCCAAGCGCTTCTTAGAGGCGCTTCAGCAGGGATCGCGGTCCCTGCTGAGCGCGAAACTTCTGCTGCGACTAATGGCACACCGTCCTCTTCTGACTCCTGGGCAGCACGCTCGGACTGCCCTGCCGCTGATGAGATTGCGGCCGAAACAGTTGCCTGTCTTCTTCGTATGCGAAACCTGAGTGACGAAGACCGTGGTGTTCGATCGTGGGATGCAAGCGAGCTTGTCGACAACTTCCGAAGACGAGAACGAGTTCAAGTTCCACTCGAGGAAGTATGGAGAGTGCTCGCGAGTTGTGTCGCTTGCTGGGTCAGTGCTTTTAGGCAAACACTGGGGGTCACCTCCGAAGACGTGCGTGACGGCCTAAGAGTCGATAGCGATCTTAGACCGGGTGCCGACGCGTCCGAAGAGAAAACGGGAGAGAACCGGGCGAGAAATCTCGCCAGCCCTAGTGTCCGTATTGACGTTGGCGCTACCATAGAGACTCGGGAAGCAAAAGCAATCAGAATTTGGGAAAGCTTGACGGAGCTGATACACAGTGTTCACAAGGGGCTTCGTCAAAACGCCTGTCCTCCGTCGAACTGCATGGCTGCTGTAGGGGCTTTCTTAGTGAACCTTTCGCTTCTCTGGAGGACGCTGGTGGCGCTCCCTGACAAAAGTGCGACCCCTTCTGCGGCCAGGGGTGTTGGGTCTCCGCGGGGTGGTGAATTTGTGAAAAGCTTGTCGGGGGAACTCAACGAAGAAGGTTTGGGTAGGCCAGATCTGGCGGTACAGAAGGACGAGACTACGGTTGCGGCAGCAGGTGAGAGCAGAGAGACAACTGGGGAGCCCGGACTACCCCCACGTCTGGCAAGAATGAACACAGTACGGAGAAAGTCGGTAAACACACGTCTCCAGGAACACCAGAAGCAGTTCAAGAAGGAGCTGGTGAGTCTGCTCGTCTTCGTCGTTGGAAGTGAAGCAGCCTCCCTGCTCGAGTGCGCTGCGGAGACAGAAAGCGCCGGTGAGTTCAGTAGGGCCACCAGCCAAGCCTCTCGTGGAGGAAATGAAGGGAGCCTTTCAAGGCCTCGAGACTCACAGGACGCAGCAGTGGGAGAAACATTTTTCGGACGGCCGACTCTCGCCTTGCGCCTTGCATTGGTAGCGCTTTATGGAGCTGTCATCAACCCTCTTTTCGTGGAAAGTAAGATCAATCTCGGATACGTGTCCGCCACAGAGAGCGGAACCCCAACCCGGGACGCGAAGGAACAGAGACAACCGGATAATTCTTCTGTACTGCATGTAGAACCTAAAGCACCAGCAGGGACATCGAGGTTACATCGGAGGGACGAGACTGCAGAGTGTCCCCGAGTGTCATCGGCTCTCAGGAGACTGACGGAGCTTTTCCAGACAAAAAGTTTAGCATTGGTTCTGGACCTTGCCGAAGTGTGGAGTGCAACACACCCACGCGAGGGCACAGAGGCTCTTCAGTTGCTGCGACGGCTGCACGAGGCAGGGGGTGCCGATGTATATCCACACGACGAGGACGGAGGCAGAGTGGTGCCGGCTTCCCTCGGACTTGTATTGAGGCCGATCGTCGTAGTGGCGGGCGAAGTTGAAAGCTATGCTGAATGAGTGGACGAGTGTGAGGAGTCGAGAATCGTGTGAATCCAGCTTTTCAAACGTAGTCGTGCTTGTAGCCGTCACCCAAGTGCCTCCGCGTGACAGAGGAACTGCATATGCCCGAGGAGTGGGAGAGCTTGAGCTGAGAATTTGAAGTCGTGAGATGGGGTACATAGAAAGACAGGTTGCTTGATGTGTGTCAGACGTGGCCGTGTCTGACTGAGAGGGCATTAAGTAGATCGTAATGGTCCAGGTAATACTTAATGTGCTAGGGCTTCCGCTGCTACGAAAGGCGTGGAACACCAGCTCTCCCCAGTATATGGGGTACGAAGAGTTCGGCTGTGCTGTTGAATAAGCCGTCCGGGATCAACTGATGCCCTTGAGTTCCACTGTGCAAGGATTCGTGTGAGCACATTCCGTTGCGTCTTGGTTTGTAGATGCGCCAACGTGCCCATGTGCAACTGGTTGTTTGTCAGCCTTCCGCACGTTCTATGGAGGCGGGGTGACCCCGTGGCCAGCAGCTCCCGGGGCGTGGACGGGTGGGGGACGGGAAAGAAGAGAAGCTTTTGTCGGCGCTCGTCGCTCTGAGCCCCTGCAACTGTCTTTCTTGCCAGGAGGGCTTGTTGTCCCGCTGGATAAAGCAGCGCGAGTCTGTAGTACGTAGCAACGGGGCTTTCTCTGCAAAAACTTCATTTTTCGGCGTTCAGTGCCTTGAGGCGCACTGCTGTTGGGCTTCAATCAGGAGCCAGGTGGTTGCTGCGACCTCTAGGGTGCCTCGCGGGAGTGTCAGGGAAAGTTTTCCGGTTGTCCGGCTCTTCCGCGTGACTTCCTTTCTAGACTATCCGCGATTTCCGTATGCAATCCCGTCTTTTGTCCGACATTACAGGGACTCGGCATAGCTGCCGAATAACCCCTCATAGTCTCTAGAGTCCACCGTTTACGGGCTGTATGATCCAGGCACATTACGGCAGCCACACTCCTGCGGACGGAGCGGTCGCGCACCCGCCGCTCGGCATACGCATGTGCAGCAAATCGGCACTCTCACCAAGTGTCACCTGCCTGGATACTTGGTCTAGGGACCGGTGTAGCGTGGCCACGCCACGTAAGCCTTGGACATTATACTGAGATGCCATCAGGGGTGTGCACACTCTTCGACTTTCACCAAGCTTGCTGCCTATTGCCAACTAGACGCAAGCGCATGCTTCCGCCCTCCTGTCCCGAGTCCGAAAAACGTACGGCGACATCTCAGCGAGGGTTTTTTGTGTCAGCAGGCCAATTGCCTGACACCCCACCCGCTGCGTGGGGTTCACATCACTCCTGGTCTAGTACTACTGTGGGTCTCCGATGTGCCCCTACTCTGTTGGAGAGCAACAGTTGTGGCCAAAACGAAAAGACCTTGTTTGCAAGAGTCAGAATTTGTTGCCCAGCGTCTTTTGTCTAGAAAAACTCGAAAGCCATACACACACTAGTCACGAATACGGTGTGGTGGTGCTGAACACGGAGATTCCGAAGCACCTGCGCCTCGCGACGGAGCCCGATACCTGCTGAAGATGAACGAAAGGGCTGTCCTACCACACCCCTGGCTTTGTCGCGCATCAGTCCTGGGGCGCAGACAGAATAACGTTACCAGCGGTGACGCTATCTTTTGTCCTAGTGCTGACACGGGACCTTGCAGCCCAACGGCGTGTCAAACAGTCCGCTGTCCCGGCAACCCAACATATGAGCAGCCTTGCGACCCCTTTTGTTCGAAGAGCTGGTGAGCCGCACGGCCACGCCGTGGACGCTACCCCCGCCGCCGGAATGTCCACCCACGCCTCTGCACCAAAGAGTCGAGGCACTGTACCACTTCCTACTGCCCTTAGCCCCCTGGTAAGAGCTGGCGGCTCTCACTCCGACTTCGTTCGAACGCGCCTCACTTTTGCAGCTGCCCAAGAAGACTCGGATACGCGGTCACTATTTGCGGCCGACCGCTGAGCTCACGGAACACGCTGAAATCACACGGACTGCGCGTCCGTCACGTCACAACCCAAAAGACTACTGAACTGCCACTTTCGACTGCCTAAGGAGTCATATACGGCACTTTCCCCTTCTCAGTTCAGAACGCCTAATAAGTCAGCTTCCATTAACACTTTGACTTCATCGAGGCTTCACCCGTGTCCCTCCAGGGGTCGTTCAAGTTCTCCTCCTTATGAGACTACTAGCGTCTCAGGTACTCGGGAGCAGCTCCTTCAGTTTCGACTTCTGGTCCTCGGTGAGAGATCTGCTTTTCGAGGCGAAAAACAGTCCGCACACATTCAAAGCAAAGAAAGACTGTTCCCATGGGCTTTTTATCATGGTTGTTTGAAGCCTCGACACGACATGAGAACGCACTGACGGGTCCACACCCCGGATGGAGCAAAAAGTACACTAGCGTAAGGGGTTCTTGTGTAGACAACCGGCCTTCTACATGCTTCGCCTCACGACGTCCGACTAATCAAGTGAAGGCAAGCTATAGAAGAGTGTCTCTGGAAAGAAGCAAGTCTGTTAGTCTAACTGTGGAAGCAAGCATCGCCACGTCTTTGTGCGATCTGAAAGCACCTACCAAAAGCACACAGGATTGAGCGAGATTTCCCACTAACCATCTTCTGAGCCGCTATCGATGGCGGCAGAACTGGGGACACGTAAATTAGAGGAACACGCACACATAAACCTAGTGAATATCGGTATGTCCTCAGTCGCAGGAGGAAGGAAGACTGACTTGGGGAAGTGGATGTCAAACTCGAGAATTAGGTCACCCTTCTCTCCAGGACGCTTCGAAACTGGCATGCCTGTGGCAAGTCAAACCCACAGAGATACACAAGGAAGAAAAACAAAAGAGACATTCACATCCACGGACAAGCGACAGGCACGCGTGCTCCTACATACAATTTCCAAACCAGACTATGTGCATTTCTCGAGCATTCGTGTGTATGTACGCGTGTATGTGTGTACCTGCGTATGCATGCCTGTATGTGTCTCCCTACGTATGCATGCATGTATGTGTGTATCTACGTACGCGCACAGATGTGTCCGTCGTGTGCACAAATGGACAAATCATGCATGAGTGTGCCTGAAAATGCTGAACTGCCTAAAGAGATGCACGCATGCAAGAGCATCGCAATAACATATACCCGCATCAATCTATATAGAGCTGTCCAGAAGTAAGCGAGTTACCCTATCAGGCATCGAGCGTATCCTCTATATACTAATAACGGCTTGTCAGGAGCGACTTCGACTAAGCCCACATCACCAACCAAGAAACTTTCTCTACGACACAGCACTATATGAGAAGAACCGATCACCTGCCTTACCTTCATTGGGGACAATCTTCCGACTTTTAGGAGTTACAATTGTATCGACTTTCACCTTCAGGGATCGACCGTCCAGACTCTCAATCGGCACTGTGAATCCGGTCAGGGCCTGGTAGAAAACCAAAAAACAGAAACCGCAGCTCACGTTCACAACGCTCGCTCGACGGCTGTAGAAGACTTTCTGCCTATCCGCGGTCATGTACACAATAATGCCCGCTGTCTGCAAGAGTTGACAAGTAAACCTAGGTCGTTTAGCATACAGTGAATTGCTCAAGGCATGTGTTAGAAATGAAAAGGGATCCCCATACTCGCTCAAAGGACCCATGAACCTAGCTGCTTTCACTAGTATAAGAAACGCGACTCATGCAAATGTAGGCGTTGCTGTGATGCATGCTGGAGACATGCAGAAATGACGCGCCCTTCGCCAACCTACACGTCTGTTTCGAGAGCGCCGCCCTGTGTATCCACCCGAAGAAACCTGCGACTACGCGGAACGTGACACGACACGGCCAGCTCGTTGTGTAGAGGGTACAGGTAAGTCTACTGAAAGGAGATCAAAAGCTTTGTGTGCCCCGGCTCTGGACTGACGAAACGACTGCAGGAGATTGCGCAAGGTAGGAGTAAAGAAACAGCTCCACATGCCTTACTTTGACCAGAGGAATGGACACCTTGTGTATAAGATGGTTGCCGTCACGCACGAAGCGACTGTTAGGCTTGGTCTTCACCACGCTGCCCGCGAGGCACACACACAGCGGCAGACATCAACCACGTGTAACCATGTAGGAGCGACTTAGCCAGTTACTGGAGCGAGATATTGAGGTTTTCTTGGATGCAATACGACCCACATACGCGTCTATCTCGAGGATGATCCGAATCAAATTCTGTAATAGCTTTGTTTCCCAAACCATGCTGTGTTTTTCATACTGGTTTCTCATCTTTCCTATAGTTCGGCGGAGTGTAGCAGACCTGGGTCTGCATAAGCACCGGTGACTCCCTATCTGCTGTGGTCTTCTTTGTAAACTCACACACGTGTCCCGTCGCCGTTTAACACAACCTGGTGGGACAGTAGTAGTAAGAGTTGAAAAACAGGCATGTTGTCAATCCCGGAGAATAGACTCTTTTTCCGTAGATGCGTATCTACCACACGGTCTGGACAGTGGACACCTCCGTACTCCCTTCATGATGGCACACACGGATCTGCGCCCGTACTTATACAAACCTAAGTACACATACTTCCGTTAATGCGACTCCCCTCAAGCCCTTGAGACAAGACGATCACGCGACTGAATGTCTTTGGTTTTTCAGTAGCTAAGTCAATCAAGATATTGCTAATAGAGTAAGCCACCAATTACATAAACACTCCCGTTTGCCTAGAACATAGCAAAAGAGTTCGCTCATCTATCATCTACTAAGAATCCGTCCTTTCTCGGGGCAAGTAGCTTCTCCTTTTTGCTTCCTTTGTTTGTCCCTGGGTGAATAGAGGACTCGGCACTCACAACACGACGTCGCCTGGAGGAGAAGATGGACTATCCTGATCGCCTTCACCAGCAAATGTGATCCTGTAGATACATTCGCGTCAAACAGCAAACCGGCATAAGAACTGTATTCGATCAGATGGTGCAAAGGTGAAAGATCGGAACACCAGACCGCTATGCCCCTAAGTCTCGAGAAGATTGGCGACTTCGAAGGCGCATATGAAAATTTTCATGACGGCACACACTAAGTGACTGCTGCTACATCGTCGCCTTGTACAGATAATGAAAAACGACAGGAAAGACCGGCGAGAGATATTTCGAAGCTGATAAACTCCCAGAACACCGGACGTCGTTATTGTGACCCTAAGACGTGCAGCCCCTGTTGTAAGAAGACGGTATCACCACAAACGCTTCATCGAAAATACTTTCGAATCGCAAACGTATACGGCGAATCGCTTGTACGCGGCGGTATCCAAGGGTCGACAAAAGCGGAACCAGCGCTCAGTAGCGAAAGGTTCCTTTCATGTTCTCCATCTGAGATTGAAGGACGTGCTTTATTCAAAAAGGCACGGGACTGAAAACTAAGACTCGTGTGTCCGCCAGTGTGTCCGAGGCGGCTATTGGAAATATCACTGGGGTGTCTCAAGAATACCTGCCTTGGATGATCAAGGGAAGCAGTGAGGCGGTGCACTATAGCATTTCGCTATCATGGTACGAGAACAAGCGTGAAAAATCTTGCAAGTTCGAGAGCACCTGAAAGACCCCCTCACAGGGGAGGCACCACGCGTTCCCGCTGTCACCGCTAGAGACGGATTCTGAGCTGTCCCTACTACCCAGAGCCTCGAAGATTTCTTTAGCAGACAGATGGCACCTGAGCTTCACCACTCACTTGGTCCCCTCTTTCCAGCCCTACACCAGGAACAAAACAAACATCCGAGCCACCGGCACATGCAGCATGGTGAAGTTGAAGCAAAAAAAAAATCACCCTCCCAAGAAAGTAAGTAAGCCTTGATTTCCGGGAGGAAAGAAAAGACAATACCGTCATAGATAGTGATGGAAGTGGAAACAAACGGTAGTCACGCTTTGCGGTGAAAACGCGTGTAAAAACCAGACCCGAGCGAGAGAGCACTGCGTCCCTCATGCAGACACCAACCAACCTGGCAGCGGAGAATCACAGAATCCCGGTGTGACACGATTTTGGCTAATGCTCACAAGCCAAAGCCGGTGCAGCACTCTGAGCCGTAGGACCACAACGTGTTCTATACTATCCATGTAGGTACCTACATCTCTCCGGGACGGGTGACGGGCCCACCCAACCCCCGTGCCATTGCATAACACCGCAGCCGTCGTTGCTTACAACTGACTTGATTTCTTTTCATCCTCTTGATGCATATATCTTTTTAGGACCAAGTAGCACAACAGTCATCTTGCAGGTATGAGGGCCATAAAACAATCCACCAGAGAAGCTTATAAGAAACTTACAGGCTTGACATCAATAGAGAGTACGTTGTCCTCTTTCACCACTTGGCCATTACGATACCTGCCACAGATAGCGCCACATCAGCAAACGTGGACAAACAAGAAAAAGTACATGGGTTTCATGAAAAACGTACTTAAGGGAAGATGAGATTAGAATTCCGGACTCTCTGGAAGTCTTTCCGATCACCTTTTTCCGTCTGCAATACCCCATTCAGCAGCAGGTACTCGCGAGCTAGTCTTCACATGCTAACAGCATTCTGCACTGACGGATCCTGTCAGATGAGAAAAGTATAGTATATCAGAATACGGGTGTCGTCTTGAGATGGAGTCCGTTGCCAGGTCGACAACGTCAGTAGGCCGGATATCTCACTGAGCATGATTCTATAAGGTTGTCATAAGACACCACTGTCCCTCAACCTCAATGTTATACAGATTCGTTATGATACCCTTAAAGGACCGACAGGAGAGGCAGGAAGCACCCATAGAGCCAGACCTGGCCAAGCATCTTCGTCTAAACTTTCGTGAAAGAATTTGGTGCTTGGCGCAGTAGAGTCTTCTACGAACTTACCGTGTCCGGGTGATCTTGAGCTTCTTCTTAGTTCCTCTGCAGCAAATACAACGGAGCGAAGGGAAGGGGGTACTCAGTCGTTGAAAATCTAGGCCCCTGCGCACCTGTCGCTCTGTCTGCGGATGCCTTTTTTGAAAGAACCCGAGACAATGTGAGCTACTCGCCACGGAGGCAGACAAACGCCTCTTTCATTTGATCAGGCTATCTATCTGTGATCTATCTATATATCTGGCTTCCTATGTCGGACGATCCGAGAACTCAACAAGGAGGAAAGACACGGATACAAAGAACAGACCGCAGAGCGACCATGTCCCCTCACCGAAAAGCATCAGAGAAGGCAGGGGCAATCTTCCAGACCGTCTTTTTTTCCCGTTGTCTCAATCAGAACAAGCATTGAGAAGGACACAGATGAGAGGAAGACAGGCGAGGGAAAAAAAGGCTCGCTGAGTTCTTTTGAAGCGGTAGAGGATCATCGAAGAACTACGACCCAACAGCGCAAGGTGTATAAACCCGAAAACATCGAAGAGAAAACGAACAACAAAATGAGCCTATCACACACGCTAACACAAGGTTCTTTTGCGAATGAAGAAACACGTTGCTGAAGAAGAAAAGCTGAATGAAGTGGCATTCTGCTCTTGCCGAGCGAAGGCAGACTGGCACATGACTCACGTGTAAAGCTCCTCCAAAGACAAGGTGAGATCTACCTCATAGGTCTTCGGTTTGGACGGGCCTGAAAGCAGGAAGACTCAGAAATAGCTCGATACGGCCTTCCAGGCATACAGGCGTGTACGCAAAGAAAGTCACCATAGGAGTCTCCAGACTCCCATATATAGCTTCGCATATCAAGATACATCGAGACAGGAAGAAGTATGAGTACTAGTTGCGCAGTAAGGAAAAAGAAAACGGCGTGTTCCTAGGTGATTCGTACAGCCATCTCGTCACCGTTAACTGGTTATGTACTCGAACACAATCAGTGGAATCTGTCGCCGCTCGCCCAGCTGGACTAGGGAGGCGGTAACCTCAGCCAACACACCACAATTTTTGCAGCAACACTGTGTGTACGTTCCACAGCTGTAACAGCGCGATGACAAAAGCTAAATGTCCGCTGAGCTCGTATCATCTGAACACACGCCAGATCCACGAACATTGAAGCCACCAGTGGGTGTGCAAGCTCAGAACCTTTCCTTAATATCGCTAGGAGGCTTACCACCGCGAGATCCAAAGCTGCCACCACCAGCTGCGTGATGCATGCGAAAAGGAAAGCCGCCGGCGTGACCACCGACAGAAACTCCAGCGAACGGACCGAAGTCATCGTCGCCGCCGAAGAACATGCGGTCGCTGCCAAAAAACCTTGAGAATAACTCGCTTGGGTCTACTTCCCTGTCTGCAGTGAAGAAAAAAAACACATCATCTCACCGAAGGAACAACTTTTCCCGTCAACCCACACCTGGACGGGCATCCTGAGGACATCACCGAACTCAAAGAACAACAGGATGTTAGCTCTAAGGCACGCCTGGAGTTCTCATGTGCATGCCTAGAGTGTCTCTTAGCCTGTTAGGGTATGGGCAGGCATCAGGGACAAACTCCACAGACCCGAGACAACTCGAGCACCTGGCGGTCAATGGGAGACCGGATTTTGCGATTGCCAGAATGCCGTTCACTAAAACACATGTGAAAACCGATGTTTACGGAGACCGTTCAAAAGAAGCTGCTCTGTTCTCCCCCTCAGATAAAAGCAGTATCTTCTTCTGATACTAGTGGCGCGGCCTTTAGGCCCTACCGTCGTTACTGAGAGTCGCACTTGACTTGAAGAAAACTCGGCCCCACGCACAATGAGGCAACACACTTACATACGAAGTTCGTCCGCACCCCACCACCTCCTCCTCCCCCAGATGGCATGCCACCGCCCTTCAGTCCTTCTTCTCCATACTGATCGTAAATAGTTCTCTTTTCCTTGTCCGAGAGAACGTCATAGGCTTCAGCAATATCTTTGAACTGGGCCTCCGCCTGTCAAAAAAAAACACAGGGCCCTGCGACCTGGCCATGAAGATGCTAGCCAGTCCGGCCGTCTTGTCTGCACTACCCCCGCGCCCCCAGAGCAGGCATCAGCCTGCGGAGGACGAAAAACCTCCGTAGGCTGATGCCTGTTCTGGGGGCACGGGGGTAGTGCAGACAAGACGGCCGGACTAGCTAGCAGAAACCAAGACGGGAGAGCTCTGTACTCTCCGCCGTACTTATGGGTGACGCTCACGAAAACCCGTGCCAGTGACGCGTAGAGGTCCGCGTAGTGCATCCGCGGCAAGAAGATATCATTACACAATAATGTCTCTGCTACGGCCGTCCAAACTATATATCTCAAGCACAACCAGGCACAGTGCCAGCTGCCCAGTTAGATTATACGTCGCCGCAAAGAACCCTCTTCGCCATGCAACTGACGAAAGACTGAACTGCTTCGCTGGCTTCGTGTCCACATGTACGGTGGTCGTTCTGATATATGCCATTTGAAGAGCCAAGAAGACACACACTTCTCGGGTTGGCGGGAGTCCGGAGTGACAACATCGGATACGGTGACAGGCTATGTGAGTCTATTACTTCTTTGCTCCTCTATTGACTCTCAGCAAAAAGACGCGAGACTCATAGACTCCACATGCCATGAATAGCTGTCAACAGGGTTCACGCGCATGTACCAGCAGGTACTTCCTCTCCTGCACACACTAGTTCACTCCAGACACCCCACGCTGCTGCTGCCATAGACAAGAATTCCTTGCAAGGTCACACAAAATGAAAAACAGGCGCGACGAACTTTTTTCTTCGCTTCAGCATCACCGTGTTTGTCGGGGTGCCATTTCATCGCAAGTTTCCTATACGCCTTCTTCAAGTCAGCGTCCGATGCGTCACGGCTGACGCCTAGAATCTTATAGTAGTCCTGAAAGCAAAAACGCGGTGAGAAGCCGCCATCTATGCATCCCAGTTATGAAACGTTGGCGGAATACAAGTATGATGTCTTTCCAGTCGGAAACTTGAAAGATCCTGTCTTCCGAAGAATGAATAGGTATTAAGTTCCGGTCTCCGACAAGTCAAGCTCCGCAAGTGTCGCTGGTTACGCTGTCGATGGATCGTGGAGTGGTGAATACTCACTGTTTCGTTGGCTAGAGAGTGCAGCCAGGAAAGAGATGCATGTCTATAGATGTCCCAAACACAAGTAATTCAAGTTCGCTCAGTCCGTGACCGCTTTGTCCCCCGATACCTAGCACCTTCTGCCACGACGCCTGCCTGCTAGGCTTCAAAGATTTGCCTAGGTTGTCGGAGACCGGCACTGCATGCCGTGACGTCGAGCCGAGGAACTATAGTTCACCCGGAACTGTCTCTTGTCTTTCTCCTGAGTATTCATGAACACGCGTTTCATGAAAATCGATGAGGACAGAAGGCTTCGAAGTACTCATGTCAGCACAGAAAAGGGCAGTTTCGCTGTCAAACCAGAAAGCACCGACGGTGCGACTGACCGACACTGGCTCGGGTGGCTGGTGGTCACATGGTGCTCGGCATCAATGCCTTTCACACATGAGCTGTCGCAAGGTCTGAGAAAGCACTGGAGCTTTTAGTGCTTATAAGGGGTAATGCGAGCTGCCTGAAATCGACGCGCAAGATGTCGCACCACTAGAGTGTCCCGCCTGCACAAGTGATACGACTGCCTGGTATACATCCTTCTGTACATACTCTTGCGCATCCACTCCTTTGTCACAAGAAAAACAGCGCACCGTAGAGCGTTGAAACGCCAAACGCTTTGTGCTCTCCCTGACAGCACTAGGTGCGGGCTCCGTACAGATATCAATGCAGACTGATCAGCATCAATGCAGAGCCCTGATAGAAGCACGCTCTCCACCCAGCGTCCTCGTGCGAGTTGCGACGGTACAGTAACGGGAGTATGCTAAGAAGCGACGTCTGTCCACTCCCTGTGTAGATGCCGAGCGCTTCGGTGGTCGTGTGACCCGACAGAAACTTGTTACGGACCTTTCAAGAAACTGCTTTCAACCGGCTGAGAGAACCTCGACTCATGCCCGGCAGATCAACAAAGTGTGCCGCGCCCAAACCACGTTGTACGGACCATGAATAGAACAGCTCTTGGTTCTACATTAACCGGTTCTACCCAGATCAAGTTCCACTTGAGACGGAAACAGGCACGAGTGCACCAGTGAGAGAGAGTACGGGGCTGGCACTCTGGACGTCTCAGTTTCAAAGAAACACGTTTTCGATGCAGAGAACTAAAGCTGCAGGGGGTGGCTGTCCCGGGCGGGAGAGAAAGCTAGGTGTTCCCGCCTCTTCCTACCTTGCCCATGATTGGGAAGCTCGGCGGTCCATCTGAAGCAAAAGCGCTTCCGCTGAGCTCTACAGCGGCGAACGCCCCCTAGTAGGGGAGGCGACAGCCAGAAGAGCTTTTGGAGAAAAAGAAAGTCGACAAGAAAACACGACTGGCCCGTGGCAGTGTGCAATCAGTTCAAAGCGAAAGCCACGCCTCAAAAAACAACGCGCAGTCCCGGCGAACGGCAACCAAAGACTCCAAGCAGGGGCGTGTCCGCACCAGAGATCAGCAAGGCTAGCACACTTGTAGACAAAATACGCGGAGACACAAAAGCAGAGACGTCCTCGGTCGCTACGTCAGCGCCGAGAACCGTTCTTTGGGGAAATGCCGAGGTGATACACGAGAGCGCCAACGTAAAGTAGTGTAGCTTCAAAGGAGAACTCCAGCCATGCCGCAGTCCGCCGAAAAGTCGGAGGCGTCAAGAACCGATGTTGGAAAGGTCAAACTGTTGCGCAGCGAGGCAGTCAAGAGAAAGGGAGACAGAAGCGGAAGGAGAGGCTGCAGCATCGCACAATGCAGTACGGACGGATTACAGTCCGCACTGCATGCACGAGTGACAGCACAAGTGATGCACGGCAAGTAAGCAGTGTGCCGCTGTCGAAGTTCGACAAGTTTCACCCTGCTGATGAAGCGGCGTTCCCGGGTGCGGAACTTCTGCTGCGCCCCGTCTTTCTTGTTCTCCGAGGTCAGAACGAGCTGCGGGACCGAAACAGCGCGGAGGGCGAGTAGGGGCCGCGGCCGCGAGGGCGTGACTGTTTCTTTAGCAACTACCTGGTCGTCCACCTCACACTGTCTAGGTCAGCAGGAGGTCACTGATAAGCCCTATTCGTACTTCCACGTGGAAGTGCAGTGTCTGCTTTGTTCAGTAGCTTTGCTGCAGTGGTTCCGACTGGCTGGCAGCTCAGTGAAGAAACCGTACCACCTGCGGCGACGTGTGCTCGAAAACTGCCCCGGGCCTGCCAGCGTCGCCTGCGTTTGAACGTAGCCCGCCTTCTGTCGTTCGTCGGAGGCAGCGCGACTGGTTTGCCGTCGTCTCGCTTCTGTCTGCAGGAGAGATGGGCGACTTTGCTAGCAACAGGGAAGTCAAGGACTTCGGTTTCATTCGTGCACGGAGTTTCGGACTTCGGGACGAAGCGAGCGGTCAGTTGCGTCGGCCTTTACCAAGCCCGGGCCAATAGTGGACCCCACTCGCGTCTCACGTCGTCCGAAAATCATGGTCCTATCATGGCATGTGTAACCTTTTAGACCCGCACGCACGTGTCCTTTCTTTCTGGGATGCCAACCTGCCACTCCAAGCGTCGAACAGGCTTTGGCAGAGAAATTGTGAAGTGCGGGCTGACGACTGTGGCTTGACGACCAGCTGCGGTATCACATCTCGGGCTGGTCGGTACCAATACACCAACGCTCTGATGAGGCGTTTGAAGGCCGGCCCACACTTGCATCACAACTACATAAAAGTTTGCAGGAGTCAAGACTGTACTGTCTTCGAGGCTGGCCAAGCCGGCTACTGTCAAAGTGCAAAGCACCATAGAAGGACATGTTGTTGCGTCGGAGTACACACGAGGCGAATACCGATCAAGTCGAGCGCCAAGAGGGTGGTACAAGCAAAACTATAAGCGCATGAAGGGCATCCAATACCTGCCACGTTACAATGATATGACAGAAACCGAGTACAAAAGCGTGCTCTCTCTTCGATAGAGGTGTAATAAACACGGACTGTCCGTGCGGCGACATAATCCACTGAGTTGTTGCAGCTATATGGTAGGCTTCGTCAGAACTGAGCTTCTACATACTACAGAGCTGTCAACGTTCTACACTTTGACCTCGAACGCGCCTGCGTCCAGACCATCAACACGGCTGAGGATGTTCTGCATTCGCGCCATTGCCTCCTCCTCTCCGAAGCTCTCGGCAGTCGCGTTGGGCACGGTCTTTCCCGGCGTGTTCGTGCCGTCTAGAGGATGAAGTGTTACCTGAGAGAAGTCGGCGGTTTGCTGATTCTCGACATGGCCGTAGAGCAGAGACCATTCCTCCAAACACTTTTCACGAAGCGGAAGTCGTTCCTGGCGGTCGATTTCTCGTTGGCTTTTTTCTTGGGCCTCAGCCCAATACTTTTGCCAGACATCGCAGTGCGCTTCCAAGGTTTCATAGAGAAAAGCAGCGTCTGCAACTGCGTCTCCGGAATTCACTTCTATTGGCAAGGCAGGAGCCGATGTAGCAGCAGGGGGAGGTGCCGATTCCGGCGGAAGGTCCGGACCGACTAGCAACTTCTGTCGCTTGCGCTCTTCTTCTTCCGCTTCCGCCCTTCTTTTCGCGTTGCCGTCTGTATGAGCCCATCTAACTGCAAGGAGAGGCGCATATTTCCCTAGATTCTGATCCGCCATAGCTACCTTCGCGAATTCAGCTTGAACTCTGTAAGCGTAGGTGATGAATGCGATGTTCTTTTTCGGTATGACCCGTACATTCGTTACATCCCCCCAGACCCCGAACTCTTTCTTCAAAAACTCCTCCATCTTTTTCAAGCCATCAGGGACTCCGTTGTCAATACGCAAACCTGCAGCGAAAAGCGTTTTGCAGTCATGACTGAAGCTGCCTACTCCATCCATATCATCTTTATGAGTTTTGAACCTCTCCCTCCCGAAGATGTCATGACTCCATTCTAAGTAGCCCTCGTCATCCAGCGTTGGCAGGCTGTGACGATACCTGCAGTCCTTACCCAACCAGCAAGCGCCCTTAGCAAAAAAGATGCAAAAGAAATGCTCTCCGGAAGCGTCAGTGTTGGCCTTGGTATACCCAGCGTCTTTCTTGGGATTACATTTATATGGTGCGTTTTCTCGATCCAGGTAACTCGGTTTGTTATACCTGTCAGTTAAATATTTACCGTACCAAATGTTATACTCCGTCCCTCCTTCTGAATGGGAGTATCGGCTGGCTTCATGCTGATCGATCTGCTGTCGCGCTGGCCGTCTCATCCAGTTTGTCACTAAGGGCTTATTCTTGTCCGGATAAGGCTCTTCCTTAGCGCCTGACTGCTGTATATCCTCGACCCGCGGCCGTTTTTGGGCTTCATGCGCCGCTTGGGCGTACCATTGGTAGTAGGCGGCGTACAGTGCGTATTGGTCGCTTGCTGTGACTCCCGCGCTCTTTCCGTTTTCTACGAGTAGCGCCGCAGAAGCCGCGTGATCACTGGAAGGACCTGGTGAGACCAGTCCCCCCCCGCAGCCTTGGTTCTGTGAGAGGGCGGGCTGACTTCCTGGGGGACACGTGAGAGAATTGGTTGGAGCACTGACTTCCTGGGGGACACATGAGAGAATTGGTTGGATCGCAGGAGACCGATCGACATCTTCTCTGCTCCCGGGCGACCGCTCAGTCAGATTGTCTCCACAAAAGTAGTGTTCCAGCACGGAGGCAGTGTCGCCTTGGGAACTGGAGGCAACCAGCATGATCGTAGAGACTCGGCTTGAAAGACAAGTTTCAGGCAGGGCGGAAAGCTAACAGTTTCAAAGCTCAAAGAACGAAGAACACTTTACACCAGAGAAGGCAGGGGTGCCCGGCTAGCATACACCATTCACTGACGCAGTTGTTGGATCACCATGACCTGAAACAATCCCAAATCAGTGGACTGCTTCCAAAACTACGTAAAAGGAAACATTCAGGAAAGAGAGGCCAAGCGGGCAAAGACACCTGCTGTCACGGTTCGGGGGCGATAGCTCGACAGCAGACGATCACGCGATATACAATGCCATGCGTTGACCACTCACGAATACCGCTGACGCAGGACGTTTCTTGATGTCAGGGAGGAGCCCTCATGCATTCTCCGACCTGGGTGTCACAGCCGGCCCCCCGCTTTGAAAGCAGCACGAGTCAGCGCCACAGAAGGTTATTGTGGCGACTGTCCCGACAGGACAAATCCTGTTGCCAACGCATTAGGGTCTCCGGACATTGCGACTAGCGTCCGTAGAAAAGGCTGAGGAAAGTGAGCTAGATTGAGAAGCGCCTATCGGCGCCAGGCCGCACTTGTTACTGGCAAGTCATTCCAGAACCAACTAGCAAAAAGGAGAGCTGAGGAACCTGTTGGAGTGATCTGCGTCAGCATTCCTGTTCGTATTTTCGCCGGCGATGCGAACTCAAAACCAAGGGCGGAAAACCCACAGAGGTTAACGACGGAATTTGTAGACTACTCGCGAACGCTTACAAAGGTGGCCAGCGGCAGTGGCAAACGACCCATCCAGCCCCGCTTGGAATGCCTTACCTCAATGATCGAGGAGGCAATATTTCTGCTGTAGCAACTGATGAGCCCGTCGGGCAGTCAAGTTCCACGAAGTGACGGTGAGCTGCCCCTCTCCCGAGGCCACGCTTTACACGTGCTGCGGCCAGCGAGGCCATTTGGGCGCCTGGACCGTAAGTGCTGGCGGGGTACTGAACCGAAAACGTCTCTCGCGCTTGGTCGCTTCCTTTTTCGACCAGCGGACCGAGGAGGCTATCCTCCATGTGTTGTAGCATGACGCCCGCAGTGCAGTTGTACAACAGAAGACGTTACTGGTGTCGATCGAGTACTTGCTGCGGAAGGGGCGGGTATAGTTGAACTGTGGTCGCGAAGCGAGGGCTGCCATCCGGAAATTTCAGGGAAGCACCGTGTCGAAAGTAAGAAGCTGGCTTCGTATTGCAGCTCCAACTCACTATTACGGGCAAAACGCGTCTACCAGCGTCAACCCTTTCCGCTTTCAACAGGCCTACGCGATCTGCCGTGACGAACTTCTTACCCCCGACAACTGTCATTCCGTCTGACGCCAGTCGGTCCGGCAGACCAGACGCACCCCGTCTCCTGTGCTTTCTTGAGGCGACGCTCGTGCAACGATTCACGGTCACTGGGAACCCGTTCGCAGTGCGACGAGCAATCTCTAAAAATGACTATCCAGTCCAGGAACTCGGCAGTGGTCAACGTTTCTGTCAGCTACATTCCTGCATGTAGGACAGGTTTTTGCGTAGCTTTCGTGGGGTGTCACATCAATCCCCCATGGGTGAGGTCTCAGAGAGGTTGTGACTATCCTGCAGAAGTTGTTCCGATTGGAAAGCGTTCAAGCGTCTGATCCAGCGTATGCAGGAAACCCCAGAGGTTTGGGCCAACATTCGCGAATGCTGTGTTCACTTCATGCCCTCGAGTGTACAAACTGCAGATTGGTTGTCGCAGACGTTTCAGTCAGCGCACTCGCGCCGTACGGGGAATGTCTAGCTCGTTCTACAAGGTGTGCTGGCGCCGTCCCGGCTACTACACACGACAACCAGTCTGGCAGCTAGAGCACCGGGGAGGACGCCTCGAGCTCCGGCGAGGATGCTGCCTCTTCAGGTTGTGGATGTGGAAGCCCGTCAGGAAGGCCGCTTTTGGACTTAAAACAACGCAACGACATTCTCCGACAAGTGCACTCGACAAGAGCCCGAATCCGAGTGCCTTTCCCGAGAATGGTAGGTGAAGCGCGATGCCCGGCAGATGGAAATTTTGAAACGATCCCCCGTAGGCCGGGCGGCGAACCTGCTGGAGCAGAACAACACGGAAGGAATTTAGAGCTGATCAACCCCACGTAACACCGGTTCATCAAGAAATCAGCTCTCACGTCTTCAACAACACTTTTGCTACGCAGCTCGCGGCCTTCACGCGCGTCAAAGTTTCCATCCTCTCAAAGAGTGAAATGCGAAGCTGGTGACTCAAGCTTCGCATAGGCCGAAGTAATATTCTGGGTGCGGGGCTTCTCTGCAAGCCCCTCTGCGACCCGAATCCCTTGTGGCAAGTCTAACCAGGTTTGGATATTGCAAGGCGCTGGTTTCGCGGTGCGCTATATGCCGCCGGACCAGGGAAGCTTATAGCCGATTGTGCGGCTCCGACATTTGCTCGCGGGGAGAAGAGAGGACGCACTATCTTTCACGGACCGAGATGGGCGTGCACACAGGGCCAGTACTCAGCGGCCGCATTGCTGCAGTGCGGCTGCAACCAGCCGGAAAAACTATTGCCAGCGGCGGCAAGAGCTCCGTTCGTGATGATTTCAGTATTCCACTGTTGTAGCCAGAAGACCCGACCTCGAGGAGAAGCTGAGACTGTGCCAGTTTCCCGATCCGCGAGGAACGTACCTCCTGCTCGGCAACGATGGAAACATTGTTGCGCTCCGAATGGATTATGGTGTCTCCGCAGACAAATAAAGTCTTAGTAGAACCGTCACAGCAAAGTCTGGCGGTGCAAGCTCAGAAGTCGGCAACTTCTGAAGGCACGCGCGGAGGCCTAGACATCCCAACGATACAGGATGCGGGCTCTCCCTGCGAGGTTACATCTTTGCGTGAAG
This sequence comes from Cystoisospora suis, assembly GCF_002600585.1. Taxonomy (NCBI): domain Eukaryota; phylum Apicomplexa; class Conoidasida; order Eucoccidiorida; family Sarcocystidae; genus Cystoisospora; species Cystoisospora suis. Next base: position 68,560 of record NW_027153222.1, read on the forward strand.
TATGCATGCACTGAGAAGCCGCCATAACGAAGGGCAGTGCAGCAATTGCTGGCATTGCCGGACCGTAAGGCAGGACGAGAAGCTCGCCGTCTTTTGCGAGCCTAGCCGGAGGTCTCCCGGTAGCGTCAAAGAGACCAAGGACCACCGGGCCCACTGGCCAAGAGACAGAAGGATGACCGAGTACGCGGAAGGAAAGTTCCGGCCGCGTAGTGCCGACGGCGGAGCGCGGAAATGTACTCTTAGCCCGTGGCATATCTTGACCAGTTAGTAGAGAGAAGTTTATACGAGGTGGCCTCTCCGTCGTGCGATGATTCAGCCAGCTGGGCACTTCCTTGGTTCCCCACGGCGCGCGTTCTCCTCAGATGATCTGCGACATGGTACTTACTCTTCGGGCGCTCTGGCGCGAGCTGGGTCCGACATCAGTTGACGGGTATGTGTGTACACAAACCCCTGCTGCGCTTCAGAAAGTCAAGTTAAAAGCCAGACGCATCAGCATCGCTATTATATACGTGATTACTGCCTGCGACCATGCATGAGAAAACCTAGTCCCGTGGTCCCCGGTCGACGGCGAAGGGGAGCTCCACCAGTGACTTCGCACCGAACACCCGCTATCCTGAAAAGGCTATGCTTGGTGCAGATGACGTCTTTGCTACCGCTACGATGCGCAGGGGAGCACACACATGGGAAAAGAAAGGTAAGGGGGTTGCTTGACTGGCCCTGCTGAAGGGTTCGATTTCCGCCGCTCACCGAAAGCTCAAAATTGGGCCTGCTCAGCGTCTGTGTACACGAGGAGAAGCTCCGAACCACGGAAACGAAACAGTCCCTGATCGCCTTGACAAGAGGGGACAATTTTTCACACACCAGACGTGGATCTGTCACCACGTACGTGGACGAACTAACAGATTATAGCGGGAAAACTTCTGACAACTTTCGGAAAAGGGCTTCAACAACCAGCATAAAAAACTGAGCCCAGCTGGGATTTGCATAAAAAAGAACACCCCGGACGACAGGGAGACAGACTGAACAGGCTAGAGACTGGACAGGACAATCGAACTTCAGTACCGCAGCGGGAGAAAAGAAAACCAGGGAAGAAGCAGGTCAGAGGGCACTGGCATCTCGCTCTTCACGACAAAAGACGAAGGCAACACGACATATTATGAGAGCGATCTTTGCTGAGTCCCTCCCTTCTTCGTTCCCTCTTCTCTCGGGCGCCACTGACACAACGTTCTGCAGCACGAGGTTATCCTGTCGGCTCCTGTTCGGCTTCCACCCTCGCATGATCAGCCTGCCTGCTTTGTATTGCGTAGCCGTTCCCAGGCCTAGGATTTCTTCCGCCAGGCTCCTCCTCTGCGAACCCCCCTTCCACCTCCTCCGCAACAACGCGAAACGCAACGGATACTGCGTCCTGAATGTTAGACGCCAGTCGCCTCGCAGGACCCGTATGCAATTCTACGCTTGACACTCCCCGGCGCCCTGCTTCACTTAGCCAGCCACATATGCGCTCCCCCATTTGGTTCGCCTGGTCGAACATTAGTTCCACTGAGGGTAAACGAGAACTGATCACGAAACTAAGGGACATAGTCCGTGAAAGAGAAGTGGAGATGAGGTATGGTGCTACAGCCGAGTAGTGGACGCTGGAGACATCCGAGGGCCGACGGAGAAAAGGTGATAGAGAATTATCCGACAACACAAGAGCACTTGAACGAGAACGCCCAAGGTCACCTGATGAGGACCACGAAGTCCGTCTCACTCTCTCCCCACCTCTCGAGCACGGCGGCTCTCGTTTATAAGCAGTGGTAACGTGCAGACTGCGCAGCTGAACTGCTCTGAGACTCAGCCCGATCTCTGACTCGACACTGAAGAATACCGGGGGGACGTGAATACGAGGGGCCGTCGTAAAGAACCGTTGAGTCATTGCTCTTTCGAAGCTATGACCTCCTTTCTTGATCTGTTTCTCATCTTCAGGCGCTAACGGCTCCTCAAATGAACGGCCGTAGTGACTGCCCGCGGGAAAACCTCTACTCACTTCGAGGCGATGGAAGCCCAGCGCACCCAACACAGTAGTCAGACGACAGTGACGGGGCTGTTCCAATCTAGCGTGCTCGGTAGGCCACAGAACGGAACGCGAAGACGCGGAGACTGCGGGAACCCGAGCAGCAATAGATCCGCAGCACTCAGGAAAACAGCTTCGTTCATTCTCTTTGAAAACACAGGACGGACTGAGGTTTAAAGTCCCCGGGTGAGGTCTAGTACTCGAATCACCAACGGAAAAAAGAAGGTACCGCAGCTGTGGGAGGGCTAAACGAAGTAAACGGATAAGAGCTGTCCTCGCTGGAGAACTTGAAGAAAGCGCGACGCTAAGATACTCAGAAAGAACAACGGGAGCGTTCGCGAGACTGGGCCCGGGTGTCGCTGCCTTTTTGGCGGCTGCCATCCACTCGTCACGCGAAGAAACAAACCCTCCTTCGCCACTCTGATCCACGATATATCCCAGTGATTCCTCCATTCTTTCTGCTTGTGGTTCATGAGAAGACGACACTGCCTGCCCGCTCGACCTTGATCCCTGACATTCCTTCTTCGTCTGCGTGCAGAAATCTCTACCCTGTGAGGTCCTGGAGTGATGGAAAGAAGATGTAGTTGACGATGACAACAGTGAGGGAATGAGAAGGATTTGAAATGCCTCCACATGTGCGTAAGGATGATGAGATTCTCCAAAAAACTTTCCTACTTCTTTCCGAGAGGAGAAGTCGAAAGACCTGACAGCAGGTGAATCGTCTTGCATCCCGGAGTCTTCTTTCACCCGGCGCCTGCGGAAGCACTTAGGTAAGCGAGGCCGAGCCTGGCAGTTGCTCTCCTCTGAGGGCTCTTCGTTTTCTCCGAACACGTGAAGAGAAGAGAAGTTCCAGTCGTTCCAGAAGCTTGTTGTGTCTACCATTCGCCGCCCCCACAACTTCCCAACATCTTGTTCCTCTCCCTCTTCGCTATCTGTTTCTTCACGTTGCCAGGTGGAAAAGCTGGTTAATCCGGAATCAGAAGAGACAGTCCTCCTGGCGCGAAGAGAGGGTGTGAAGATAACTTTTGCAGAGTCGACAACTTCTGACGCTTGCTTTGTTAAAGAAGATACGAATTCTTTTACCAAGTCTCCCACTGATGATTGACCACAGAAGGATCCAGAGTCAGAATGGACCGGAGCCCCGGAACGTGTCGTGAACCTCTCCTGTGCCCAGCTCTGTCCGTCTGCGAAACTCTGATCTCGTTTGAGCTTCCGAACAAGCCCACTAGTACCTGACCCCCCAGAATATTCCGAGCCTTCCGTCACGATATCGTTATCTGCTCCCACACCTTCTCTTCGGTTTGCTGGGTCTGACACTACTAACCGGTGACCCTCGGGAGAACTCCCGTCCTGATAAAGTGTGTCTTTGGCTAAACCAAGTGACCGATGCCCATCACGGTAAGGCGCGTCGCCACTTTGTTCTTGTACGTCTTTCTCAATGCCTTCTTTCTCTTCTCTGCATTCTCTTTTCTCACCTTCTTGTCTAGCGGAACCGTCCAACGTCGAAAAAGGCCGGCCTTTGGGAGCCACCGCGGGCGGCGACTGCCGAGCACCACGTGTCGTCACGCGTGAGCTTGGTGCACGCTGCGCAGCTCCCATTGCCGCTCTCGTTTCTAAATCTCTTCTGTTTCTCTCTTGCGCGCGACGCACAGCAACTCGAGGAGGGACTGGCAAGGCGTTTTCCCCTGTATGGAATGAGTCCGAAAATCCGTGGAGCGAGGTGGTTCGTTTCCCTGGCTCTCTGTGTCCCAGTCGTCTTTGTTCTTCCTTGCGTCGTTTTTCGTCCCCTTCGACTCCCCACCATGTAGCTACTTTGTCTGAAAGGCCTTGCGCTATGCCTCCTAAAGAGAAGCTAGGAAAACCGTACCTGTCAACCCTCTTCGGCTCGAGCGTTCCTATGGCACGAGTTCTTCTACCGACACAGGACAACGATCTCCGGAGATCGTGGGATTCAAGAGATGAGGGTCTAAAAGCATGACTTCTCACTTCTAGTCTCCTCCGATGTGTCGCGGCATCTATCCCTATGTCTCTCACGATACTAGGTTGACAAGAAGCAGGAGGGCCCCCGTCTCCAAGAGAACTGAGCGTGTTTTCCGAGAGAGGGGCTGGCAAAGTCTGCGGCGCGCCCTTCCTTGAACCTTCTGATTTTCTCGATGAGAGAGCTCTCTCACATACACGAGGTCGACTTGTTGAAGCTAAGTATTTAGTCCCTCCCTGGTGGATTCCGAGGGGAGTTTCCAGTGAAACATACGATCTCTCTTTCGCCAGCAAATGCTCAGAAAACATACGGTCCACTTCTGTCTCTTCCTCAGTTTCACGTTCCCAGGCACAGCTGACTGAGTGGTCTGTATCTCGGTCTTGAGATCGTTGCGCCCTTCCTCGTTCACGGTCCTCTAAGATGTTTTCTGACCTCTTGTCTTTCGATAAAATACACTTCCCTTCTACAGCGCCTGCGTCACCCTCCCCTTCGACATCATGTTCACCTTCTCTACCGCTGCCTGCTCTACTACTAGATTCACGCCTTGGTTCTGGTCGCCGAAGCCACTCAACCTTTTCCACGTGCCCCCCCTCGAGATGCGGGTCGCTCCTCGTGGCACTCCTTCTCCGTTGGAGAAGGTCCCTTCCCTCTCTCCTTGCGGGCCTATACTCCATCGCACTCTGTGTTTGCTGACGTAGAAAATAGAGGGCGCTTGCGGACGGCTTCAAAGCTACCTCGTCTTTCGCGAACTGCCTGACTGCAGTCATTTCTCTGGAAACTGATCTCAGTGTTTTAGCCCGCGTCTCCTCAGGCGACATTCTATGAGCATCGTGTACAAACGTCCTCTGTGAAATGCCCGTCTCACCTGCTACACGATAGTCATAATGCTCCAGATCATCGCAGCTTTCAGCAGATGTAAGGAAGGCCAACCTCTCCGCCCAGGGAGAGAAGAACGGGCACTCAGTTCTACCGACCTCAACCCTATCATCATCAATGTCTTCTCTCCTCAGAGCTTGGCTGTGTTCACTCACTCCCCGTGGTTTCCGAGCGCCCTCCTCGCTGTCCCCCTTGTCACTGCAGGTATGTCTCTTGACAGCCTCCGTTGGTACGGCCTGATCCTTGCTAGAGATAGGAGTTCTGTTCTGAGAACCAGAGAACCTCCGTAGCAAATTACGAGAAAAGGGACGCAGCGAACATCTTCTTGGATTGTCTAGAGCCGACAGCACGCCATCAGACAAGGGACGAGATAGAGTGCCTTGTTCCAGGAGCGCAACCCTAGTCAATAACCTGAATATGACCACCAGTTCCACAAGCGGAAGAGGAACTCGGGAAGAAGACAAAGATCTCTGCTGCGATAGATCTCCACTTTCAGATATGCCCAAGTGGGCGAAACCTTCACCGTCCCGCTTCGGCGTTGGTGTCTCCCGTGAGGTTGCCTTGCTTTTTTCGTTGAACAAACAGATCTCCTGTGCTGGAATGGGCGAACTCTTCCGGTCTTCCTCAGTCTTCCGCTGTACAGCGCAGCGCCCCTCTCCGCCCTTCTCCGTCACACCTGCCTCCTTTTCTCTTAGACCGGCGAGGCCTTTAAGATCAAATCGCTGTGAACAAACCGAGCTCGTCGATGAGCCCTGGTGAAACGACGGCATCTCCCCACCCGACGGTTCTCTTGCGACCCGGCAGACATCTTCCAGGTCAACACGAATGGGAACGACAAACTGGACTGCACGCTGACGCGAGATCTCACAAGAAAACAGAGACGAGACTGACGGCGAGAAAAACAGAGCAAGTAGACGAGCCGTCTGCTTGCCCGATGGAGGCAGCACAAGACAGAAGGGAGGTAACTTTCTGATAAACTGATCCATCAACTCCGTGGCGAAGCTCTTCTGCTGTCGAAACGTTGTCCGTACTGCTGCATACTCCGCCAGGGCTCTTTCAAGCATATGACTTACACTCTCCGTGTTTCTCGTTCTATTGTCGCTTTCGAAACGTACTGACGTTTTAGGCGCCTCTTCCTGTCTGTTCTTTCCCATTGCCTGTGTATTGCAAAGTGACGCTGGAAACGTCACTGCAGAAAGCCTGATCTTACTATCGGCGCTGTCCGGCCACTTCTGACACAGACTGCTGGTATCTCTTCCCTCCTCCCACACCATAGAAAGAAGAAGACGAGCCTTGCTAAAACGCTCTCCGCTATCTTCCCTCGTGCACTTCCTCCTGCGAGAATTCCAAAGAAGCATTTCCCCCTCGCCACATGAGTGCAGGCAAGGCTCGCATGCGGAGTGAGCACATCCGTCAATGTGTTCTGTACTTACAGAGCGACCATCCTTACGAGACGCCGCGTAGTCCATGCAGGAGTCAGAAATCTTCTCCACCTTCGACACCACGCCTCTCAGTTCCGAGAAGATTTGCGAGTCTTCTGGCCAAAGAAAGGACGCTCGTGCAAAAAGACCGTGGAAACGGGGATAGAAGTTGACGATCTGAAGAGTTCGTAGAGAGGCGAACACGAAGTGAGCAGAAGACGACCCCTTCTGTGTAGGTGTGATTCGAGGCGCCGTGTCTATACGACTGATGGGGCAGGAGTCAAGTCCTCCATCCCACTCAAACCCTGCCTCTCCACTCTCCCTCACTGCTTCAGTCCAGTCTTTCTTCCCGTGCTGCAGTGGCAGGGAGCCAGCCTGGTGTGTCGCCTCCCGCTCCGTATCAGGGACTGGATCGGGCAGAACAAACGACGAGACAGAAGAAGGCCGCTGTGGCTGTGACAGAGCTGATGGAGTCTCCGTAAAGAGACAGGATTCCAGAGAACCAGAAGACAGACAGCGAGGGAACAACGTGGCGGATGCCACCCGGGAGACGAGGAGAGGAACGACGGACGGAGTGGGAGGAAAAACAACAAGAAGATGCACCAGTGAAGGAGAAATCTGCTGTACAAACCGTTGAGTACAACAAGCGTCGAGTGGGCACAGTGCGCTAAGTAAGAAGAGAGACGAACAACGCATGCGTATTCCACTTGAGCTATTGGACCCGGCAGAAGTATAAGACAGAAGCGCCTTGAAGACATCGCATAAAAATGTAAGTGCCGCCGCGGCGCTTTGAAACTGCTCCCTATTCTTTTGAGTTCCACATGCAGTAACAGGACAGCAAAGACAAAACGGGGAAACAAAGGCAACCTCCTGAAGCTCCGGCAATCGTCCCCTCCATGCAGCCGCCATTCTCTGTGGTGGCAGTTGAAATGAAATGCCGTCATCTTGTTCTTGAACTGTTGATTCACAGAACGATACAGACGGATGGAGGGGAAGAAGGGACAGACTCTCTGTCTGTCTGTTCCCCTCGGCCCTCAGCTCATCCAGACAAACAGCCGTCAAGGATTCAGCCGCCGCCCATGCATCACTTAAGCAGACCGAACGGAGTACAGGAAAACTGGGCCCTACGGCACCGACGAAAAGGTGTAACAAATCAATATATTCCGGCAAGTAAAGAGCTGAAGGAAGAGTGCTTTCGTCAGCAAGAGAAGACTGTCCTCGTTGATCGACAACTCCCTGGCTTGCTGTGGTGGTGGGAAGTGACTGTCCCGTTTTTCCTTGGCCTCCTTGTTGGTTTTGTTTTTTTTGCTGGTCCTCAGCGTATTCTTCGTTCCGCTTCTCGTCTCCGTCTTTTCCTTTCAGTTGTGCCACCGGTCCTTTTTCCGTATCCAAACACTCTCCTTCTTCCTCGTCTTTCTCACTCTTCTCTTTCTCCCCGCGTTCGCTGCTCTCTGGTTGCTGTGGGGAAGTGACCCTTGCCTCTTCCCTTATGTTACACAAGGCCTGCTTTGGGTTCGATCTTTTTCCGGGATACCCCGGCATTCCACACACAGTCTGTTCCCTTTCACCGCTGAGACTATGGAGATAGAAGTACTTTTCTTTTGAAAGAACGAGCATCTCAGACAAAGCTCCACACCACCGACGTGCTCCCGCATCTCCGCGCCATACAGTCGAGACCGACCCCGAAAAGACAACACCCAAGTCTTCAGAAAACTGCTCGAGCTCTCCTCGGCTAGCACGTCGTTCCCTGTCGGAATCAGCCGATTCGCGACTGCGAGCTGCGCTTTTGCAGGCCGATGAAACACAGCAAGTGCAAGAAAGACGGCTGCATGCACCTGGCGTCGGTCCTCCTCGCAGCGTTCGTTCCGGCCCTGCAGGAGGGCCAAAGTCAAAAGATACTTTTTGAAGGGACGAAGAAGCGCTCGTGGAGAGATACGCAATTGTACGAAGAGACGCCACCGTACATGCGCGAAGAACAGAAAAAGTCTCCTGAGCTTGATTCAAATCATAACCTGAGTTCTCGGCAATCGCCACACCACAACGGCAGCGCACTGGAGAGAGGGACGACTGCTGTCCCCTGGGATCTTTGCGTCTACAAAGGGCGAGTACAGGGAACACAACGTTCCAGTCAAACCATCCGCACCTATCTGCTATCGCCAGAAACATCAGACCGGGAGCTTGTAGAGCCATCCATCCGTTAGTTCCCTTTTGTCTAGACAAGACTTCAAAGAAATTCCTTGCCTTACGCTGTGTGTGATTCCACACTCCCCGCCGCAGATTCTTGTCGTCTCTCTCCAAAGCCGGACTATTGCACATCCGCCCCCAACGGCGGGCAGTCCCAGTGCTGGACTTGCTGCAAGTCCCAGCCTCCTCGTCTGGTAAGTGCCCCGAGCGGCTCGTGCTATCCTGATTTCCAAGTCTTCCCTCTGACGACCCAGCGGCCGAAAAACTCGAAAGAACACCATTTTCATTCATGTCGTTTTCATATAGATCTCGGAAGCCGGTGAGGAGACACCATAAGCCAAGAGAGCCATGAAGGCAGAAACTTCTCAACCTGGGAAAATACCAAGCCCCATCAAGGGAGGCGGTACCTGGGATCGAGGTGCTCGCTACACTACAATCCATGGACGCCAAAGTACCTGTTGCTGTTGTCGAAGCTAAGAAAGACGACGATCTCCGAAAAGGTGGAAACGAGTAGTGACTGGTATTTCCGGCTTCTGGTGAAGAGTGAGGGCCCTCCACATGAAGTAGAAAAACGCGTAGACTCGCCTTATTCGTGTAGAAACATGCGAAAGCGGATAAGAGACAATGCATTAGTTTCTTTCGCCATGGAAGTTCCTTGCAGCGGCAGGGCGGTCCCCCCCTGTCAGAAGGGGGAGAACAAGGAGGCGAAGAAGAAGTGGGAGTAGTAGAACTCTCGACGCTTGCATGGAGAAGCCTCTGCAGACTCTGTACAGATACGAAAATCTCTAGCTCAACAAGGGCGTGCGCTCGAGAGAAAATCATTTCAATCTGATCGAGGGTTAACTTTGCCCATGACGCCGTCACTCTTAGGTGACTCCAAGACACGTTGGTCGTATACCAAAGCCATGCGGAACTCGGCAATCTTTTATTAGCGGCACACAGAGTGAGGACACGAGAACGTTCGTCTTCTAGGTGCACGAACAAGTCACCTCTCTCCTTCATTCCGTAGGCGTTTTCATCAACCCATTCCCATGACTCAGGCCCTAAAGCTTCTGTACACTCCGCGCTATGTGGTATTTCGGGGCCAACTGCGTCGTGCGGAGTCAGCCGCGTCCTCTGGGCCTCATGCTCCCAGATCGAAGACCACGGAGACAGAAGGACCCGAAGAGGCTTTGACGCCGCGGACAGATTAAGATTCCCAGAGAAATCTAAGAAACGTGAGAGTTCCCCTGCACGGAGGGCGAGCCATAGAAGAGGCGGCAGTGCTGAGGGGTGACCCGCGGCCGATCCAGCGTCGCCGTCCCCCCTACCACGTCTCCGGAAACACGACTGCGGGGTAGATACAACACGAGATTCTCTTGGTGAACCAGGCGAGTCAGTCGCAACCTGTGCTTCGCCCGGGTGAGAAGCCTCTTGGTTCTGTCCTTCGCAGGCCGGTACCTTAGAGACCGAATCAACTTTTCCTAGACCATCACATTCCCCAAGGGGTGCACCCGGCTGTGCATCTGCTATCTGACCATCCTGTGACGGATGACCAGCAAGGGAATTGCCCTGTCTTAGAGAGGCACCTGCGTGTTTGGTAACCTTCTGTTTATCTGATGAGGTAGAAGATATTTCACTCTCTTCCCGGGTTGGAAAAAACGCGACAAAGCCTGCAGCCTGGTCGGCAGGATCGGCTGCAGGCATTCCTGATGGTGCATCCCGCAGGCACTCTGAAGATGTTTTGAGAACCTCTTCCGGAGACAAGAGTCGCTCTCCAATGTCGAGTGTGTTCTGGCCGGCACCACCGTCTAACCGGCGCATCACCGGGGGGGAAGAAGCAGGCAGTTTGTGTTCTCCATTTGCATGCAGGGTTTGCCCAGTTGTCCCCTTGGGAGACACTAAAGAGCTGCCTGGATCACTGTTGCTCAGGGCGTCTGTGATTCGTCCGTCTTTTCTCATCAAATCACTCTGTAGCGCTTCCCGTGAGAAATGAGAAAACTTCAACTGGCCTTGCTTGCTATGACGAGGGAGTTGCGTCCTTAACGGCTTGAGCTCGGCTGCCATCCACTGCCGGGACCGGTCAGCGTCCACCACAGAAGGCGCGGGAAGAGAACAGATCTTAAGGTGGGATTCCAGCGCAGAAGACTCCTGTGACGGAACCACAACGGTGCCGGCGTCTTTGGATGGAGAACGCTCAACCGACGCACAACGGGCCTCCGACGTCCTTGAATTTTCGATGGACAACCCGTCATTCGAGGTCCTCAAAGACTGTGAATCTCTTGCCGACAACACGTACGTGGATACGTCTGTGGCATTGCCAGGAGGAGTGCAAATACCTGACGCACTGGAGTCTCTCTCGGCGGATGGAGCATCATCATTGCGGCAGAAACTCGAGACTCCCTCATCTCGACCGGCACTAGCTCCCTTTCTGCAAGATACTCCACCTCCACAAGTCTCCTCGGGAGGGACGAAGCCCCGATCCGAACGAGCGACATCGCAGTCGTCAGAGGAAAAACTAAGAGAACAGTCTGCTTCTGGCTGCGCCAACGGGCTGTTACTCCGTCCCGACTGTACAGTGCAGCTCTCATTTGAGTGAGCATTTTCTCCCACGCCATTCTCCCAACTGTGTGCCTTCTCGACAACGCCTTCGCCGCGGGCGGACGTAGAACCCGGCTGACCAGCAAACTTTGTCGCCGTATACGGGTCTGAAGATTGTCTAGACAAAGTCCCCCGTCTTGAAGTGGCATGCGAAGACGCCGGCTCGGACTCCTCTGGAATGCTTTCTAGAACGTGCGCTGGGTAACACAGACGGCCATCCGCATCTAGCCAAGACTCAGGCAGGTAGAAAGGCCTCTTTTCCTGGGACATCTTGTGAAAGTCTTCTTCTGATCTTGCGACCTACGGGAAAGCACACTTCTCATTTCTCCTTCGCTTCGAAACCAGAAGAACTCTGAAGGAAGCAGCCTCCGTTGCTCAACGTACAGTGACGGATTCTCATAAGTCGATTCTCGACATCCGTGTGGGGGCGGTATGTCGGGGAAGCATCCGGCTAAACAGCAAGTCCAGTCTGGCTGCCACCGTCCGCTGTCCGGTGGAAGAGACAGAACAGGGGAATAGCTCCAGGGCTCGCGACGGCTCCCAGTTGCCATGATGGCCGAGCAGCGGAGTGCTCCTTCTCATGCCGCAACAAACACAGACACGTTTGAGTGGCGGATGCAAGTCCTTCACAGTCTAGCACTCAGGATCTTGGCATAAGAGGGCGCCGTGCCCAGTCGATCCAACTGTGTGCCAGAGAGAAACCAGAGTCCCTCTTTCGAAAGTGTTGCGAACTAGCATTTGTCAGCAGATAGACCGTCTCAGACTCAAATTTCTGAGAGACATCGAGCCCCCCTGTAGCATGGACACACCCACGCCTACAGTCAAGTTTGTTCTATCGCTCTGGAGGGAGAAGCTTTTCCTCACAGAAGGCCGAAGTCTGTTTAGGTCCCAACAAGTCAAGGGGGTTACAACGCCGTACAACTGCATACCGTAGGCTGGCCCATTACATTGGTTCTGCAGACCTGCATGTCAATAGGTAGCGCAGGAGATGGGGGCGCGTCCTCATGTCTCGCAATCTGTACGGCTCATTGTAGCCATGCACTGACGCAAGGGCCGCTGAAGTGAAAGCTCACAGGCGTGGACGGAAGGCAGCTCTAGACATCCGAGACAGACGGCGGTATCTGACAGACGAGTGCAGACAGATGAGATACAGAACTAAAAACACACACGCACCGGGCAGACCAAAGGCAATTGCTCCCCTCAGTAACACAGACTGACGTGTACGAAACGCCGCAGTACTCTTCACAATGTCCGCGCAGCGCAGCGAGCTGTGCGTTGCTTGGCCGCGTCTAGTCGTGAACAAGAAGAAAGGCGATGTTTCGCCAGGACGACTCATTCTTCATTGCCTCGATTACCGTCCTGTAGCGCGCAAACGCAGGAAGGTGAACTCGCTACTAGCGTCTCATGTTCCTGCTCTTTTTGAGTACCCTCGCCTAGCCACACGACGGGGTGCAACTGTCGAGCGCGCCCCAGCCAGCGATGCTCAAGCCACCAGAGAAAACACGGCGTTCCCAGCGCCTCGCAAGCAGGGCAACAACAGGACGAACAAGCGCGTATCCCGGGAGCCGAGGAACACATCGTGCTCTGTCCCAGTCAGGACAGCGAGAAACACGGAGTTGTCCGGGGGTCTCCTCTGCTCATCAGCACATGCGGTTTGACTTTGCGACTGCCGCGCCGGCTGCCGATGTCTCCCCGCGAGGGATCGGCGACGTAAGTGCGCGCCATGGTCCAGGTTGTGGCCGTCTCGCGCTCGCAACTAACACGCTGCGTTCCCCGACTGATTTGTTCTTCGCGTGACGGCGAGGCGTGGTTTTCGCAACCAAGCTGACGGAAACACTTCACGTCGAACTGCTCCCCCTGACTTGAATCAGCCGGTGTTCGGTTTCGCTGTCTCGAGCGTACGTTCATTCTCCTCTCTTAGGCGGTTGTATCTCCTGTTCTCTGTGTATCTCCTCTGTATCCATTCCTGCGAAGATGACGGGGGCATTAAGTCGGGCATCGCCGGTGGACAACGGTCCGGCGAAGAAGAAGATCCGTTACATGCAGACCAAAGGCCCCCCGGCCGCGGAGCAAGTGAACTTACGGCTGGGGTACCCGGCTCCGTCGGAACTGCCCGTGGACGGCCTAAGAAAGGCTATGGCGGCGAAGATGGCAGAGGATGACCCGGAGTTTTTCATGTATGGAGTTCCCGAGGGATTTCTCGAGTTCCGAGAAAGTCTCGCGGGTTTCCTCAGCGAGGTACGGATGAAAGCTGTGACAGCATGCTGATCAGGCCGTTTTCGGGGCGGCATACCGGGTCCCCAAGCACAAATGAGCCACTGGGATCAGTTTTTCCTTCGGGGGGCGGCCCTACCAGTTTGGCATCCCGATCGCGGAGTCAGTATATCAAGTATACAGGCTCAGCCACACGGTCATGTCCATTTCTGGTTCGTTTTTCTTTGGAGTTGCTATGTCAACCTTTGCAACTGCCATGGACAAAGATATCCGGTAGACCTGTAAAGCTCACTCGAAAAAGATCCGTACCGTTTCCCGCCGTGTCGTCTGGGCAGAGGTGGCGACAGACTGTTTCGGCAGTTGGATCGGGGCTGTTTCTCTGGTGTAGCTTTCCTTACCCCTCCTCTTTTTCTATCGTCTTGCTTTCGCTTTTCCATTTGTACTGGTGTTCCTGAATGAGGTCTGGGTCCCAGTCAGATGCATGGACCTTGTTCTTGTTCGTATCAGCCTGTGTGGAGCCCCCGGAGAAACTAGCAGCGGCACAGAGCGTTTCCGGTGACTTCGCAGGGTGTCAAGGGGATTCGAGCGCAAGGCATTTTCAGGTAGTCAGGTGGAGATTGAGTGTAGAGGAACACAGCCGGGCAAACACCATTCTTCAGGGCGCGCCGTTGCTTCTGCTAGCCTCCCACCTTGACTTCCATAAGGCATCAGGCACGAGAATCGCAGGCACCGACGAACGACATACACACGCGTTGCGGTCGTCGATGTAGGACACGTCGGACAGATGAGCTCAGTCGACCTGTCCGTGTGACACCAGGGACCGCGCGAAGAGTAGTAGGCCTGTCCTCGTATGTGTAGCGGCAGGTTTGTTGTTCACACTCTGTGCTTGGACCTTCAGCACTATGGCTTTTCAGTGAAGTCAGACGAGCTCATGGCCGTCAATGGTTCCGCTGGCGGGCTCGACCTTGTGTGCAAGTAAGCAGGTTTCCCGTCCTTCGCTTTACTCTGCCTGATGTTCGCAGGACACAAATAGCTATTTCCCAATCAAGTCCAGGGCAGGGTGGTTGCAACTGGCGTTGTTTCGACCACATCCACTATATTGTATGTCCCTCTGTCCAAAAATACATTTAACACAATTAAGCTCTCATAGTAGGACTGTGAACCCTGGCCGCGTATGTGCCCTCTTCCGCCGAAGGTGGTGTCAGGATATACCGCTAGACCGTGTCTGTTTCCAGATTTCTCCTTTCCAAGAAACACAACTGCTGTGTCGGAGTGCTCAAGTAAGAACAGGATGGAACTCACTGCGCGCTGTGCTGTCCGCCACACACGGTTTTGCCAAGTATGCGGCTTTTTGGTTGTATTTTGTTGTCGCTCTTTCCTGTTGCCTTCCCGGTGCTTGCGGACCTGCTCAGCGAAGGCACCTTCCAAAGACTCACAGCCCGAAAGACTGCGATACTTTTAGTCACAGAGTGACTATGAAGTATGGGGGTTTCCTGGTCTACAGCACACGTTACTACGTACACGCCGTCACATCCGGGGTGGTCCCTGTATTCTGTTGCTCTCAGAGTCTACGCTCAAGCAGGTGATGTTGTTTTTACGGAGAACCCCACCTACTTTCTGGCGTATCCGACATTCCGCGATTTCGGCTTGACTCCTGTGGAAATTCCCATGGATCAGGATGGTGTGAATATCGAAGTAAGTGCGTTTTTTTTTCCGCAGGAAAGCGTCATTGCATGCACGTCTCTTTTTCTTCCCTCCGGGGCGTGTCACAGCGCCTCCTGTGCGCCGGTACGGATTTGGGATGAGGGAAATGCCTGGCTCGCTAGTTGTCCTGGTGCGCCTGTGTCCGGGCGGTAAGCAGAATATCTGGTGCTCTTTCCGGGGGCGGGCCGGCGGGAGGCGGGTGGGGTAGAGGGGAGCTGTCTTCTTGGAGCGGCGGAGTTGATGCTTACAGGCTTTGTGAAGGTGCCTGACTAGTGTGGTCCCTCCAGGAAGGTCCGAAATGTTTCTGAGCCGTGACGCCGTGATCTTTAGCATAATCACACATGTGCATCCGTGGTTATCGGTAAAAAGGCGCGTATGAGGGTATTACATCAGTCAATCAGCCTAGTCTAACGTTGACGTGTGTCACTGCTTTCACGGGCATGTTGGCGTCCATGTGGGCGTAGGTAACGTTCCAGCGTGGGGCCAAAGATAGGACAGGTACCGGGACAACTATTCGACGTGCCTCACAGGCAGCGGACGTAAATCTGCGGGAGTCTATGTGAGGTCTTTCTTCGAACAGCAGGGTTTTAAAACATTTGCTTCTACAAGAGAAGGGGTGCAGCGGCCTTTCCCGGAGTTCAGACGACGAGTTATGTCAGTTGGTTGAGGATGAGGAACCGACCGAGAGAGTCTGTTTTCAGATTCAGAGCAGAGGTGCTGGAAGTTTTTACTTGGCGCTGGGGCCGTGTAGAAGCATCGTGTCTTCTTTCGTTGTTCCCCAGCTGTGGAGCAAGATGTCTCGGAGAGGTCGCCACCCGTGTGGCTCCAACCAAGATGAAGGAGGGTCAGTTTATGTGGTCTTCTTTCGAAGTGTTTCGCCAGATCGCCCCGATCGTTCGTGTTCAGTTCTCGGTACTCCTCCTTAGAAAGAAAATGGTGCGGACGTTGTTTCGCGTTCGAACGCCTTTCAACCTTCGGTTTGAGGGTAGTCACCACCGACTTAAGTTATCCCGTCTGCCGTTGTTTCACAGGCTTTCGAGCAGATGCTCTTGAAATACAGACCGAAGTTTTTCTACACAGTCCCCGTAGCGCATAATCCCACAGGACGGACTACCTCCATTGTAAGCTCACCTCTCATTGTTGCGGACAATGAATGCTTCCGCCTTTGTGGGTCCCTAGCAGTGAAGCTCTGATCCGAAGGGTACGAGTTCAGACAGTTTGCTTGAAACCAGTGGCAGGTGTTCCCACGGGAGGATCCACGTTCGAAGCTACTTCCGGCATATAACAACTGGCTCGTCCTCGCAAATCGCGACCTAGTAGCTCAGCTTGCGCCAGTTCTATTGAGCAGAATATAGACAGGGCAGAGTAAGAACGTCTACGACGCCGGGTCCGCTCGGTTCAAATGTTATGAGAGAGGTACCGTGTTGTATTCTTCTAGCAGCGTACTATATCCCTAGCAGGTATGGTCAAGTGTGTGCTATTGTGCAGGAGAAGCGCAAGAAGATTGTGGAGCTCGCGGTGCAACATAACTTCAAGATCATTGCTGATGAGGTATATCAGCTTCTCTGTTTTGATGGTACGTCCAGAGGCTGGGCCATCCAGGTTTTACCGAGTTCGCTTTTTGAGAGAGAAATGGCCAGCCCCAGTGAAGCCTGCTGTGTAAAGGAGTACCCTGCAGTCCGGTAACGTCTCAGCTGCAGGCGAGAGAGACAACCAGGTGTGATCGGGCTGCCTGCTTTGTCTAGGGGTATCGCTGGGCAACGTGGAACTCGACGCTTGTATGCTGACACCTCCAGGGTTGTCGTTGTGACGGCATTACCCAAAGCGGTGTCTGTTGGGCGTGACAAGGAGAACATTTCGTTTCTAACGTGGACGGAAGGACGCGAAGCGGGCAGTCTTGTTTACTGCAGACTTGCCTTGTTCAACTGGAAAGGTATTCGTTACATGGATCCACCGTAACGTACTTCTCTACTCCAGTCATCCTGGTCAATTTCTTTCCACTCAGTCTATCGTTTCGAGGTCTCCGAAACGCGGGGCTTTTTGTGGCACTGCTGTTGGCTATTGCAGGAGCGGACGTACCGCCTCCGTTTGCCTCCTTCGATCATCCGCAGGAACATTGCGTTATTTCCATCGGCTCTTTCAGCAAGATCCTTGCGCCAGCACTTCGGCTTGGCTGGCTGCAGGTGAGTTCTCCGTGAGCCCTGTAGAAGGGAACTGCTCACCCCTGCTGGGGCCGCGGACAAAAGCAGTTCCGTATCACAATCAACTCTGAGTTGAAGCGATGAATAGAGGGATAGCGACTTGTGCCCGCATTATCCCTGTATGTTGGCAGCATGTGTGTGGTGATCCAGCAGTATCCGAGGCCGTCAGGAGGCGACTTCCGCATACGGTATAGGTCCAAACTACGTCCCGTTTCGCGTCTTCTCATGTACTAAACTCATAGTTTCTAATCACTCACTAGAAGTCGGGAGACAAAAGTATGTCCCGAGAAGGGGAGGGTCCGCAGTGGTGTTCTTGTAGTAACAACGGATGCACATTCAAGAGGAAGTTGAGGGCGCAAATGTGTGGCGATCAGCAATAGGTGCTGGTTTGTTCGAGCTTGACAGAGAATATAGGCGTCTGGTAGACTGTAGTACCTTGGCCCGTCAGACGCTTGCACCCCTTCCTTAGTGTCACCTCGGTTGTCGCTTTTCCTTTAGGCGCATTCGTCGCTGTTGAAGCCTATTGCGGCGTGCGGCCTCATCGACTCCGGCGGGGTGAGCGTCTCCTATTCCTCGGCCGTTGGAGAGAAGGACGTGTAGAAAGGTTGGCGTACTGAGTGGGAGTGCCCTTTAGCTTCGACGATGTTCGAAGTTACAAGCGTGTTGAACCTGCGGGTGTTGTGCCTGATGTGGCTCTTGTTTATCTGCGTGTAGTGTTTGAATCCAGTCATGTGCGGCTTGGTTCAAAAAGCTATAGAGATGGGTTTCCTCGAGGAGAACGTTCTTGCGAGTCGTAAGGCGCTGCAGCGACGATGCGAAAGGATGAAGGTAAGCTAGGAGCATGACCGAATTGTCGTGCAGAAAGTTTTTGGTCTCTCTTTCTGAAAGCTAGCGTAGGGGACCGGGGGAGGATGTCGTCCGTGGCGTCTTTCATGTGTTATAGGAACACGCGTACGCGAGCGAGATCGGCCCTATTGGGTGGCGTCTTGCCCTGTCGCGATTCATTCCCTGGCTCAGTTCGTCACAATGGAATGGACCCCGAAGGTGGCTTCCCACTGCCAATTTGTGCCATTCTCTTACTGACACAGAGAGGCAGTAAGAGGGGTTGTAAGCTCTTTTTTGCACTCTTATACAAGGTGAGGGAGCGACCTTGACCCCGTGGAGTGGGCTGTCAGAACGTGTCTTATACTGTAGATCATCCGTGTCTTTTTCCGACGCCGCGGTATCAGCCTGTTCGTATACAGGCACTTATGTGAATGACGCCTTATGAGCGTGCGTGTGTTTGCTCAAACGGGGCCACCTGTTGTGTGCCTTTCTAGGCCGCTTTGACCAAGTACATGCCCAAGGGAGTTTCGTTTGAGGAACCCATCGGCGGATACTTTCTCATTGTGAAGCTCCCTGAGGTACGTAACCTGCGGCACCGCGGGCGATATTTTGTTTTTCTTGATCTTGCTATGGACAATACTAACTTGGTTTTGGGACACGTTGTAATGCGATCATACGAATTACATCCGTCGTTGAAGGGCGGTCCGTTTCTTGAATGGTCACGACGTGTGCGCGGTGGTCTCTCGTATGTGGTGCACTTCTCTGATCGTGCCTTGGTGGCGTGGTTTCGCGCGGCCGCTTTTGACGGCGTTCTGTGTGCGTAGAGTGACAGCGCCGTTGTACACGATTTTTTATGCAATTTCGTTTGAAGAAAGGAGTGTCGCGTGGCAGGTGTGCGCGTTTCTTTTCCTGATTGCTTTCCCTGAGCGTGTCCAAAGTGAGGTAGCGCCAGTTTTGGTGGTAGCGGCTCTGACAAGCGTTTCTCCCTGGAACTGCAAGCACTCCAGCAGAGGCCAGGTAGGCCCGCCTTGCGTGTGAACGAAGGAACAAGCTCGAGGTGTCCGGATAGAGGCTAAGCTGGGCTTACTCGATACTCTACGAGACAGCGGATGCTCGGCTGTACCTCGTGTCGTGACGTGCGTTGAGTTGCATCTGTTTCTAACGCCCCAGGTTGTTCGTGCTCTGCCGTACAATTCCAGCAGTGGGCATGTCCGTGTGAGTCGTGTGTCTCTGTGCATGAAGTTGGTGTTCAAATGTTGTTAGATTGAATCGCGTCACTGTCGTGCACTGCCAGGTTTCCGTGGACTGCCCGTGGTGTTTCAGGGTGTTCAGTCTCTTGACCTACTGACAGAAGCTGAGACAAACCACAAGGTGTGCTTTCTTCCTGGCACCCGATTTGGCAAGGTACGCTAGGCTCTGCGCCAAGAGACAGAGGGCCGGTGTAGTCCACTTACTACGCTCGCCGAGACAGGAGCAGATACAGAGTTGTCCGAACCGGGATGCTCTTCCGTGGGATCTGATACTGTTTTCTGAGTAGAGGCGGCTGGTTGATTTCCCCCAAGCGTGCGTAAAACCACAGGAACTCGCTCATCGCATGCAAAATAGAAGATTATTGAACGAATGCTGCAACGGCATGGCTGTGCCGCGACCGCGTTGTTCCTGTCGACTTTCATCGGTTGTGCTCACCTCGCGACTTCTCGCAATCTCTCCTTATCGTTCTGGTACCTGACACGGCTGGGCGTTAGTGCCGGACCACCGCCTGAATGCGGCGGCCCACCAGAATGTGAGCCCCAGGGAAAGATGGGTCCGAAAGGTGCTACGTTGATTGCAGCGCAGGAGACATGGAGACTGTACGCCGTGTATGCTTGTCGCATGTAAAGACATCGGTGACTGTGCTTCTCTTCTGCAGGGATTTGATGACTACATTCGCTTGTCCTTCTCATACTATAGCGAGGCCGACATTGAGACTGGCGTAATGCGCATTGCTGACGCACTCAACGCACTTCTGCACAAGAGGTCTTCTGCCGGTGTGCAAGCGTGAGTTTTGTTGCGTTTTCCGAGGGTCCTGTCCGGCTATGCAAGTGGGTGTGTGTAGAGCCTGAAATGGTCTGAAAGCACGGGTGTATTTTTAGAACGGGCGTCGGAGATGTCCGCGGGTGCTGCGTCGAGGGAAACGGCTGAGCGAAGGCAGGTGCATCGCTCTCATGTTCGTGCGCCTCGGAATTATGGGAATAAACAACGGGTGTCCGTGTACACTGTGTCCGACTGACATCCTTACATTAACATCTAGGAGACGTACAAGAGCGGTCGGCTGGTGTGGGACGCGACGCGGCCTGTCCACGCGGGGACCGCTGCCACAACAGCTCTTTCTGGTTCACTGGCGCCCAGAAACGTGGTTCGCGTGGTAGTACACTTGCCACACGTGGTGGGGTACTGTCGTAGCGTGTCATCGCACCGGAGCGGAGTTGACTGTTCCGACAAGATTCGCTGGACAGGATTGCCGCGGCACCCAGGCCGGAGTACGTCACAGAAGTCAGCTGAAGGTCGGCCTCTACTTTCCTTAGCTGGCGAGTGGTCAGCATAGTGAGACAACGAAACTCTTTCTTCCTGGCTAGATTTAAGGTGTACCATAGTCACAGTTAAGAGCGTCCGCGAACGAAAATCCACCGGATGCCTGCACGCTGCGCAGAACACAAGAAACTGCAGGCATGATCCCTTGTTGCCTGCTCCGGCTGAGCTGCAAGGTTCTCTAGCATATGGCTTGCAACACAAAGTGACAAAATGGGAGCCCGCAAGGACGGAACGGGCAGGTATTGGCCTTCTTGTCAAAGTGTTCAGCAGAACACTGCGTCAGATCGTTCTTCAGTGTGGGAAGGGCTTCGTACCATGAAATTTGTTTACCCGGCCACCCACACCAGAATCTCGGCATTACAAGGTCGGCCAAGATCCAGATGGGCTGTGCCCCGGGCAAGATAAGTCGCTCCAACTCTTGGTTACATCTGCTACGGTGTTGTTTCAGGGCCGTGAACGACGTCCTAGAACGCGTCTCTCTCGGGTACAGTAAACCCGGTGTTCTTCTAAGGTCAGAGAGCTCCGACCACTGTTGTCCAACAGTGGCCGGGGTGACTCCGCAAGAGAAGTGGTTGAAAGTGCATTAGATGCTGGTAGAGTTCACAACAGAGACTGCTGAGACAGTGCCACAATTCATTGGAAGTCTCGCCTCTGACGAGAAGCTTCTGTTGCACAAGCCGAATGAAAGCAAGACAAGTAGCAAGTAGAAAAAAAAGGAAAGGTAGCTGGGGTCAGGAGAGCTCTTTCCTCTTTGCTGGAAAGCTGTGCATAGCACACGGGTTTTTCAAATGAGGTCTCAGGCGACTCCCGGGTCCGGCATTTCTCTCTGGAGAAGAGAAAAAAGGCTCACGTGAAATTTTGAGCAAAGTCAAAGAAACACCGTGCAAAGCCGGGGGAATGCCCAAGTTTAAACAGGATACATGACGGATTCATCCCGGCGTTTGCAGGCAGCCACAGGTATGGGCCGTGTACGGGTCCACCGCCAGCATAAAGACCGCCTCATGAGTAGGTCGCTACTGTAGAGGTGCACGTGCTTTGAGACGGTCTCTGCAGGCGTATCGAAAGTTTGCCGGCAGTACCATGTGCAAGACCAAACATTCTTCCCACGCTCCAGGGGAGCCTTTGCTCTCTTCTACTCGGGCACACCGGCGCGTCTAGCCGTCCCCGAGGAGGTGTGGTAACGCAGGAACACGTGGCGTGGGAAAAATCAGTTGTCTTTCTTGCAGCTGTTACCGTCTAGTAACGTACATTCCCCCGTGGGACAAAAGCCGGCACGCAGTCTAACTGGAGGGAAGAACGCCCCGGAAAGTGAGAGCTCCCAAGGAGGGCAGTGTACACAACAGGAAGCGCTAACCTATTTTCGTGGAAAGGAAAAGGACGGGTGCCTGATCCGTCACAGTTTCCCTTTACCTGCCCGGGGCGAATCCCTCCTGACGGGGGGTCAGTCGCGACTGTGCTCCCAGGCAGACCCTCTTTCCTCGTCTTGATTTGTGACCCGGGGGCATGATGCTAACGGTACTTTCTCTGCAACAGAAATACAGATGGTATTGTACAACCCCGTCGAGGCCGTGGACGAGACAGTGAGTTGCAGCCCCAGATCGGACCGGGAAGACGACGTCTCGTGAAGTGCTCCCTTCGCCCAGTACACGGTCAATAGAAGGACGATACAGCGGACATCTGTCAGTTTCCTGCCAGGCTCAGCGCCACAGGACGCCCCCTCACTGACCAGTAGCAGGATTTTTTGTGGTAGCGAAAGTCCGCACCTGTACCCGGTGCGCTCGTGGTCTTCTGGGCGGGAGGCCGCATCCGCCATTGAGGTGCTGGGTAGCATTTGATACACGCTGTCTGCGTGTTCTTCCCTTCACGAAACGTCTTCAGGGTGTACTGTGCAAGGAACAAGCAAAGGAATTGTGCTACAGAAACGAAACCTTGGTTTTTACACCCGCGTCGGGACACGACCAGATAGCGTGCATCTGGCTGTACTGTCCCACTTTGCGTGGTCTCCCCCTGATCGGAAAAGAATGATACCCCGCACGAAGGCTGGAGAGATCTCCCGGGAAGTGCGCAGCCGGAGGCGCTGCCCTGACTGTCTAATAAAGTTTCTTGCAGAAAAAAACAGCCGAGGGGCTGGGGCGTCACCCCACACACACCCAAGGCCTCGCGACTTCTTCTAAGTTGCAATGCACGCTGTGCTTCCTTCTGTTGTCCAAACACTCGAATGATCGTATTCACACCATATACCCACCCACGCCTCCCCATACCTGAATCGCACACTTGAATTTATACCCTGGACTCTCATCCCATCTTGCTTCGGAAATTCGACACTAAAGGGGAACGGGGCTGTCAGCGCGACAGGGGACGAGCGGAGACACCGCAGAGAGCATCGATGCTCCACGAGAAGTCGCAAAGCCTGCTGGAATGCAAATCGAGCCTGTCGAAGGTCCTTCTCACTACCCTCCGTGCTTCTTTCCCCTTTAGGTCTTCGCGTTTCCGCCGGATCGTGCCTCGTATTCCCTTTAGTTCAGTGCTCGTGTGTGATGTACTCGTTGTCCCATTCTCCCGCGCGGAGTCAGCCGCGTGACCCCGCATGACCCCAGTGGGGCCATCAAGTCGCTTTCCGTATTTTGAGTACAAACTGCACTGTGTATGCGTGCCGTAGCAAGGTCAGCTCAGGCCTGTTCCACGTAGATGGCTACCCACGCGCTGACAGTGGTAAGAAAAAAGTGCTTTCCCGGCCAGGACTCCACTCGCAGTTTTTTCCTCTCACCTTGGTCGGGTGATTTTTAACTGCCTTTCTGAACGTTCGTCTCCTGTTTCGTTCTCTTGTGGTCTTGCGTCCCGCCATCTGAGCTTTCTTTCTATCGCCGTGGCTTGGCCGTCCAACGTCCGGGGAGGACCGCCGACTGTCCGTTTGGTGACGTCGTCGCCTGCTTGTTGAGTCTCTGGTACCTGAAGTTTACGTGGGTCGCTTCGGTATTTCTCTCGTCAGCACCTTTAATTCGACATTTTTTGTCCCTACGTTGTCTCTCCAGAACTTCCATCCCCCCTTCGTGTAGGTTACGCTCTTTCCTTTTTCGGACTGGCCAGGTTCTCCTCTTTTTCAGTGGCCCCGGGCCTGATCTCGAGTGAGGGCGTATTGTGGTGGCTGGTCCCGTCGTGTGCAGCACTCTCGCTGCGCTCTTCTGTGGCTTCTTCCTAACAATGTTTTTCCCAAGCGTTGGCGGAGGAGGCGGTGGCGCCTTACCGTCTCTTCCTAACCGGGCAGCGTCATCCAACAAAGATGAAGATATTACAGGCAAATGTAAGTGACTTCTGGGGATCATTCTCGAACAGCGTGCGATCCGCACACCTGCTCTCGCGAATGGCCACCTCAGCGTACTCACCCGTCCCTCCATCTGTATCTGAGTCCTACGAGGACGCCGGCCAAAGGTCCGTACTGACCTTCATGTCCTCGTCTGTTTCGGTGCATGCAAGGCAGCGCGCGCGACAGACACGGCATTGCTTTTAACGAGCAATGTCATGTTCTGTCGTAGTGGTTTTGGCGACAGGCTGGCTTGCTGAACGGTCCTAGAGCAGGGGCCACTCCGACAAAGACCTCGCGCCAGACGCGGTAATTACGTGCTTGAGTAATGTACCACTCGGGCTCTGCTTGAACACAGCAGTTAGCATACATGCAGACGAATGGTACGACACCGTGTGTCGACCATATACAGCGTAGCTAACAATACTACTCTGCGGGAGCACTGATGTTGTGTCGCATGCTGTGACCGCGCGCCTGTCGGAGCCGTTGAACTGTAGAGCGCTCGAGTCACCCGAAGAGAACTCTCATCCCGAACGTGGCGCAGAGCGGTCACTTGGAGTCTGTTGTTGATGGCTTTGACCTAGCAAGCATTGCTATGGGTTAGGCTGTATATTGGCTGCCTCCTACACGCAAGCAGAGCGCCCTTGTGTTCTTGGGGGGCAATGTGGGAGTCACAGGTTTTATGCACGGCTGTGACCCTACCATGTGGGTCGGTGTTTTCTCTTGTGCCTACTTCGCTTGACAGTCGACCCGACGGCGCTGGAGCGTGGAGCAAAGGCGCTGAAAGAGCTGGACTCTTCTCCGAACGCTTCCAAAGCATTCGAGATCACCAAGCTCCAGGAGCAAACGAAGCAGAAGCAACTGCAAAAAGAGATGGAAGAGGTATGGCAATCTACGTAGTTGGTGACAAAGGAGAGGTGCCTCAAGACTGAGGTTTATCAGCTTGAGCTTCACAGTCATGTCTCTTTTTGTAGAGGAGTAGCGGGTGTGCCAAGCCACCTAGCACCTCGCGTTCGACTTCACGCCGTCTACCCGCACACTGCGCGCTACGCCAGCTCTCAGCACTCGGCAGCAGATCTAGCTGTGATGCTAGAAGGTAAAAAGTTTTACGTAAGCCCGCCTAGATGCGTAGACGTCTGTCCCAGCTCTCATATTCCGGGCCACCGGACTCTGGGTGGTCTCCTGCGCCTATATTGCGCGGCAGCGCGAAAATCTCTAACCAACTCAGCTTCCAGCAGCACTGTGAGAGTGAAGCCTCCCTTGTCGGCGCGAGGTAGCTTGCCGTCTCAATCTCATCCGTACCAGCGCTCTCGACTGCCCCAGCAGCCTTGTCTGGTGGTGGCAAGACCCAGTAAACTGTGGTGCACATGCCATTCCGCGCAGTGCCTTAGTGTACGTGCCCCCGTTCTTCAAGATTGTTGGAATGTGCCTCCGTCCGCTCATGCATTTGCGCCCTAGCTAGCTGCAGTCCGTCAGCGAGCCCAGGCAGATCACGCGCGAGTGGAGGCAGAAGAGCGGCGAAAGACAATCAACCATGCTCAGGAGCAGGAACGCGTCACGGCGCAGTATAAAGCCCAGCTGGAAGCGTGAGTGGTGGGGGCCGAGCCGGAGGGAGGACAAAGTGACACATCTCTGAGGGCGAGAGTCGATCTCCGACTTCCGCAGTTCTTGATTGATGCAAGCCGCGCTGTTCAGCATAGGGTTGCGTAACGTGGCAGACGTCGTTCTGACTGAATCACAAGAACTGTGTGGTAGATGCGGTGCCTTCAGAGGCCCGGGATTCAAATACGTTTACCGGGATATGTAGAAGGAAGTGCCTGAGTTCCGGCTATCTTGCGTGCCCTCACGGAGAACAAGGAAAAGGTAGTACTGTCAGAAAAATAAAAAGGGACTGGCAACGAACTTTCTGCCACACCATTGGTGTTCTCGTGAAATGGCGCAGAGTTGATATTTTCTGGATGTCCCGGCTCTACAGGAAGGGGATGCGAAGGTAGGGGAAAGTTCTAGCAACTGCGAGAAACACAGAAAAGATCCATCTCAAGCAGTGAGCAACTTGTGATTTTGGCAGTCGCCCACTTCACCGGGTAGTAGTGACCGGCAGCAACTCTCGCGAGGCAGATCAGAGCCCCAGGACTGGAACTTGTAGGAAGAGATAGAACTGGCTAATGGGATGGCTCACTCTTTCTTCGTCTTTGTTATCTGCCTCCCCGTCATTGTCATTCCCGTCAGCGAGGCTTACCAAAAGAAGCTGCAAGATCAGCAAAAGCAGAACGAGGTGTGGCTCGAGCAGCAGCACCAGCAGTTTCTACGACAGCAAGAGCTCCGAAAGCGCCAGGAACAAGAACTTATGGAGATGAGAAGACAGCAGATGAGAGAGGAGAAGTCGTTGGAGCGCGAAATGATGCGGGAGCGCATTCAGGAAGAGACCAAGGGTCGCATAAAACAGGAGAGAGAGAACGTTGATATCCACCTGCGGTAAGCTCGTGTAGATCACGGAACTTTCGTTCTGCTTCGTTGTTTGGTTCCATCGTCATAACTATCAGTGGAGAGTACAGAGGCGAGGGAGGGACCATATTTCATCGTTGGGAGTTCAACTTCGAAAATATCTCATCGATAAAGGGTCACGGAGGGAGAGGGCTGGCACTCCCGAAACGAAAGATTGCGACCCCACATCGTCGGCCTATGCTGTGTCCCGTTTGGGAGCCCCATGCTGTGACCGGCCGCCGATGAGCCAGCTGCTGTGCGTCCCAGTCGGTAATTGCCTTTCGTGCCTTTCCAAGTGGAGCAAACACGGTCCATCCTGAGGTTTGAGCTGGTCAAGGACTGTTTACCATCGGGCTGCGGGGAGATATTCAGGTTTAGGTGGACTACAATGTTCGCTCACTGAGGTAGGCTGAGGAATGCCGGATTGAGAGTCGCCCGTCGGAGATGCGGCGCACAGATGAGGAGTAGTTTGTGTGCGTTTGTTTATCGCATGATCAGAGAGTTGCGCGCCAAAGCGGCAGAGTCCCGTAGGACGCGCATGGAAACACTTCAAGCGGTCTTCTCCGGTATCGGAAACGCCTTCAATGAACTCATGTCTGACCGGACACGCTTGGCCACGCTCGTGAGTTTCGCATCAGGTTGAGAAGCGACCGTCACCTTGCGTCTTTTCACCAAACGACTCACGGGCACCTCTGTGTTGACAGCAGGTGCGGCGTGTGAGGTTTCTCTACCTGTAGTCCTTCCGGAGGCTAGTCAGTGATGCACTGGAGTCGCAAATGTAACGAATGAATTGATTTCCGAAGACCTACGTGTTTGCCCACGCTCTGGTCGTTAAAGAGATGTGAGGTGGCCGGCGTTCGGTCGCAAGCGTGTATTCTTTCTGCTTCTCGAGGCATTGCCTCTCAGGGGGCCGATCGTGGTGGCACACGAATCGGTACACGGGCTGCTCGGATTCGTCCAAGACGCGCAGGTTTTGTGCAGGGCAACCGTGCTTACGTCTTCAGCGTCGCTAAGCAGAACAAAGGGCACTTAGATCTACTACTCTGTCTTCAGCTAGCGGTCGACGTCTCTTTGCTAGAGCTCGTGAGCTCTCAGCTTGTCTGCGTACTGGCCATGGCGACAATAGAGCGGTCATGAGGGGAATGTCTGTTTTTTGCGCGCTGTCAGGTTGGAAGTGTGACAGCCCTTGCCTGCGGTGTATATGGAGCACGGACGGGTGCACACCTCCTGGGGCGCTACTGGGTAAGATGTTTCTCAAGGCAGAACTCAGCGAAGAGCGCGACGGGCGTGCGAGGTTTCTCCAGTATATTTTCCAGAACTGCCTTCTCTTCTTCGAAAAGATAGTCAATCTTGCATTGGAAGCAGCAAGTAAACTTTGTCAAATGATTTGCGGCTAAAACAGTATGCTCATGCGGTCGACCGATGATGTGGCTAGTAAAACTGCTATCGAAGCTTCACGGTAGGAGAGTGCACGGCTACCGGTTTGCGTGGCACGGCTGAAACAGCCCAGCAGGTTCCTGTGTGGCGTACTTAATGGCGTTTCTGTGCTGCATCTCGACAGGAGTCACGCCTCGGGAAGCCGCCTTTGGTCAGAGAGACGTCCCGCTGGGTCTTTTCGGTAAGCAAGGCAGTCTCTTCATGAGAACCGATGCAGTAAGAAGCGTGCGCAGCTTGCTGTGTCTGGGGATTGCGGCAGAAGCTGGGAACTGAACCAGTGTTTTTCCGCTTATGGAATCCGACCAATTATCAGTGTCGGGGCTCAAGGTATGACATGTTCGTCGTACCCGCGTAGCCCGCTGCGACAGGCTACTCTTAAGATATAACGGGTTGCACTTCGGCGTGACCCTCGGGGTTTGTGGTTCAAAAACACTTGCGCGAAACACTTAGCCCATCCTGTTCATTCCGGTGTAGTACCGGACAACGCGTCGTGTGCCAGGTAGAAGTTTTTTTTGGATAACTCGAGTTATAAGATTCCGACAAGCACTAGAGAGCCATACTTTGCCGCAGCAATCACGTGCACGTAGAACGGACTATTGAGTTGCTTTAGCAGCTGAGGGATCTTCTACATATCGTGGTGGGAACGGTGACCGCCATATACCGAGTGGGAAGAATTGCGGTCTTGTTTCCAACCATCGACACAGCCGCAGCAAACTGTGGATTTCTTTTCGATGTCGAAACACTGGTGGGGCTGTGAAAGCTGGTCCGCTGCGCGATCCATCGGTGGTGCCGGAGTTTCAGTTTCCTGGTTCAGTTGCTCCGCTCGCGTACGTGGTGAACGCTGCACTAAGTGTGGCTCTAGTGTTTTCAGTTTGAGCGTGACAGGGGCTCCTGAGAGGCAATGCCTTGTGTGGCCGCGATGCGTGCTCCAAAACAGTGCTCTGTGATTTGTGAAATCTCTTCTTTGTTTTGAGAAGAAGATGCCGGAGCGAAGGTTACGCGGAGGCTTTTCCTTTCTTTTTCTCCTTTGGAACCTCTTTTCACTGTCCCGCCCAACCTCCTGCCTTCCTGGTCAGCATGTCTAGACTGTTTTCCAGCTCATCTCGGTGCACTGTGGAAGGAGGCTCTACGCCGCGTCATCCGATGCGATTCTTCCTCAATCTGAGTCATGTTCTCTGGTCACTGATGTGTGTACTGTGTTTTTCGCGTCAGAGATCTTTTTTCAATCCTCTGCGATTCATCCGGGGCAAGCAGTCCCCCGACTTCCAGGAGAAAATTGTTTTGGAAGAAGAGCTGGCAGAGCGGCTGCAGTGGACCACGAACTCACTTATCTCTGCCAAGAGAAACGGCATACCCTTTCGGCACATGCTTCTCTATGGATCTCCGGGAACCGGGAAAACCCTCTTCGCAAGAACGTGAGACGGGCACTGAAGAGCGTGGGGAGTGTCGCGGCAGCTTGTCAGCACAGTCCACATAAAGTCACGGAGGACAGGTTTGGGCACCACTGAAAGTGACTGGCTTGCAGACTTCCACATTGGTCAAGTTGCACTGTGCGTCCAGGATCAACGATCACCTTTGCTCCACACTGGCCACAGAGTGCCTGGAAGCGAACTATTTGTTCTGCTTTTCTAGCGACGGACTGACTCTCCGTCCCCCCCCTGCATCTTCTTTGAAGGCTTTTCAAAAAGCGCATGATTCCTTCTTTGAGCCTAAAGTATATTCAGCGTGTACGTCAACACTCCCTTCTAGTTACACTCTGTGACCAAAGTACAATGTCTTACCGAGAACACTGGGGGAGAACGCTCGTAGATTGCGAATTCATGTGGCCGGCCAGTCTTCCGCAACACAAACCGTTTCGCAGAGGCCTATTGTCAGGCTTAGAAGAAGGCTTGGGCCATGTAGTCCCTGCCAACGGGGGGAAGGAACGCTCTCCTGCACTCTCGTGTGGGTGCTTGCAAACCCCCGAGTTGGCTGTTACCTTCATTGCTGTAGACTGTGGCATCACCGGCGTATTATTTCGATGCACGCGCATGACTAAGTCGTGGCAAATCAGGAGATTTCACTCGGAATACGCATCGGATGCACAGGCAGTGTCGTCTGCGCTCCTTGTCTATCCTGAGAGCAGTCCCTCCTGTGCGGCCCCAGTGCAAACCTCCTCAGTGGACACGTTGTTCGAGATGGTAGTGAAAGCGGGATTGCTCGTGTGTTCATGTAGGTTGGCTCGCCAGTCTGGCATGGACTACGCCATCATGACAGGAGGCGACGTTGGCCCCCTGGGTCGTGACGCGCCTAGCGAGATCAATAAACTTTTCTCGTGGGCGAACAAGAGTCGAAAGGGACTGATACTGTTCATCGACGAAGCCGATGCCTTCTTGCGGCAAGGTCGAGGAGCAGCAACCGGCATGTCCGAAGAAATGCGAAATGCACTCTCCGCTTTTCTTCATCACACTGGCACAGAAAATGATAAATTCTGCGTCGTCTTGGCTACCAACTGCCGAGAAATCCTTGACCGAGTCAGCACACTGCCGGACTCTCGAGGATATGTCTATCGGATACTGTGTTTCAGTCCATCCACGTATCACTTTGCAATTACTCTCGGAGCGTCCTGGAATATCCTTTTTCCGGATGTTGGGATGTGCTTCTAGTGTGTAGAAAGCGTGTCTCTTAGTTCCAGTTATGTTCGAAAGCAAGAGGACTGGGGCAACGGCCCCACAAGCGGCCTCGAATGACTAGCCAGACATTTCAGAATCATGTGGTTCCGTACTGGAATCTGTGTGCGTGTTCCGTGCTGAGGAAATAGACGAGCAGTGAATAACACACCAGACAATACACCGCTTGCGTTGTTGTGTTGTCTGTGGCTCTGGCAAACCTGTGAGTACACTAATCTCCCGCTTTTTCGTGTCGAGTGCCCATTAAGTATGGAGAGCCCGTTCAATCTGTTTTCCGTCTATCGCTGGTACTTTCCATGAGTTATCTTGCCGTGTGTAGCCCACCGAAGCGTTTCCTGCAGCTTGCCAAAGCTGTTGCTCCACATTCACAAGAACCATTTGAAAATATAGCTGGGACTTAGACCTGCGTTGACTGTAGAAAACAATACTAAGCTTGAGAAGCAGTGCGAGTCTTGCTTTTGGTGTCGGAGTTTACTTCGGAGCGCCAACCATCGTGACGAGATTTGCGACTACCCGATCTGCCGCGTTGTTCTTTGGCGTACCCCACTGCTCTACGGTCTGGTCTACAGGCAGTACTGGATCGCGTTGACGAGCAGTTCGAGTTCCCGCTTCCCGGTCTGCAAGAGCGGAAGCGGATGTTGAAGCAATTCTTTGAGGAGTATATCACACGCCCCACCAGGACGGGAAGGAAGATTGACGTCGACGAGCGCATCGACGAAGCTTTCATTCAAGAGATGGCTGAAAAAACTGATGGCTTCTCGGGTCGGCAGCTTGCCAAGGTGAGAGGTGAATAAGAGCAGGAAGTGTTAGCTGAGAGGGCGTGCTGGTCGGTCGAATAAGAATGTGTTTCCAGCATGACAAATTTCCTACAGCACTTCTCAGGCGTTCTTTTATGCACTTCACTCGAAGGGAGAAGTGTTAATACATTTCTGGCTCTGACACGGCTAGCCACTCTGAAAATGCCATGATTCACATTCTGTTTCCATGTCTACACTTGGGCACGTGGAAAAGAGGCACCACCATAGTGTAGGAGTGACTGCTACACACAGTGATATAACAACTGGCGTTCTCGGTCACTCGCTTGCGTGCTTTTTCATTCTCTCTTCTTCCTCAGTTGGTGATTGCGCTCCAAGCGGCAGTCTTTGGTTCGGGAACGAACACGCTGACCCGAGGTCTGGCTGAGACAGTGCTGGCGTGGAAGCTCGCACACTTCAGTCAAGACATCGACACGATCGAGCGACGCTCACGTGAGCAGAAGCTTGCGGGGTAGGCGCAGCGAGCAAATGCCATGAGGACGCCGCCCCCAACAAAGCGACGTACTAAGCAAACTGCACTGAGACAGTGTTGGCGTGGAAGCTTGGACACTTCAGTCAAGACGTCGGCACGATCAAGCGACGTTCACGTGAGCAGAAGCTCGCGACGTAGGCGTCAGTGAACAGCTGCCATGGCGACGTTGTGCCCAACAAAGCAAACTGCCAGCTATCCTCTTCTACGAAGTCCCAACCCAGAGCGAGGCCGACGGGCAAGATTCCCGTTCGAATGCAGGCCTTAATGAGACGCGTCCTTGATCGATGAGTACACGAGGGGGCGGAGGGGCGTCTGCAGCCCGCAACGGTTGGGGGGCCGCACAGTTGTTTGTCTGGGACAGTCGTGCGGGGGGTGAACCTCAGTCTTTCCCTGTTGTCGTTACCTGGTCAACTCACTCTGGGAAGGAGAGAGAAAGAGCTCAGCACAGGCCGTCACGCTCCGAGACGCGGGACAGCGCGAAGCCTGGAAGAAGCTCCTCTGAGAGGCTGAGGCTCTGCTGACTCTTTCCTGCTGTAGTAAGTTGCCTGCGAATGGTAGCGGAGTGTTGAGTTTGATTATGTAAGTGTCGGTCGCCAGGCCTGTCGCTCGCTGCCCACCAGGAATGATACAAGGGCAGCAGCGCAGCCCCAACGAGCTTCTAGGGAAGGAGGAAGTCGCCATAAGCGCGGAGTGCACCTATACTCTTGCAGGGCGTCCGGCCGAATCGTGCGGAGACTGCCTGAGATCGGAAGTGCCACGACCAAGCCAGTTCTGTGACGCTCTCACTCGCCGCTACTGCACATGGACAAAAACCAGGGGACTGGCTCAGGTAGAAGAAAACGCTCTCTTCGTTTTTCCGTTGTTTGTGTGTTTCGTGGCTTGCTGAAGTGGAATGAGTCTCTTTAAGTGCCCGTTTTCGTCCTCCAACGCGTGCTCACGAGCGCCACGCTACAAAGAAATATCCTTGGAGAGCTAGCCAGTCAGGAACGGGTTCAGGTTTTAGAGGGTGGCTTTGGCTTTTGTGCAGAGACAATGCCAGCAGCACCGGGGATTCACAGCGAAACGGGAGAAGCTTGTTTTTCAGCCTCCGATTCACCGAAGTTGTGTTGCATCAAGTGATCCTTCTCACTTGCTGATTTCAAGCTCCCGTGGTCTTCCCTTGTTGCCCTCTGAGCAGCTCTTTCTCTACATCCCCGTGGTGGACCCCTCTTTTCTGTTTCCACTTCAAATTCCCGAAACTCCCACGCACTACAAACTAGAAGGTAGGAGGCATCTACTCCGGATGCCGGTGTACGGGACACGTACACTCGCTTGCGCCAGTGTCGTGGGTTGCTGCTGGACTCTGCCGTGTGTTCGAACATCACACATTTCCAGCGACCACCGCACAATGCTAAAGCTTACATGCTGTTCTTCCGTCTTGCGGTGCTGGCGTAGTTGGTAATAGGCATTTTCACCTCGCCGCGTCTCCTTGTATTTGCTTCGCTGTTTATTATGTCCTGTTTGAATACAGCTCGGTGATTCCTCGTATATCCAGTCCCCCTTTCTGCATTACCTATCATTATCAACTGAACGAACTGCCATGCAACTTTCGTTTCCTTACTAAGAAATGAACGACCGGTTACACCAACACTCCATCGCCGAACCAGGCAGAGCCCGTTCTCTCTCCGGCGCTGCCTCCTTGCTTCAGCGCACCTCCCATCAGGTGCACGACCATATCTCAGTCAATAGAAGGAAGTTGAGTAGGTACAGACTCTCAAGGGAATGTGTACCTCTGAGAAGAACCGCACACTATAGAACACCGCAGTCTCGACAGCTCAAGAACGGCCGACAACCACGGTTGTCACTGGGCCCGTTGCAACAAAGAGTTCACTTCACAGGCGAGTCATGTTCACGCCCAGAAGAGCGAACAGCGGCTTTGCTGGAGTTCGGTCTTCTAGCACCAAAGCCGCACAGAAGAAGCGCAAAGCCACGAGGAATAACGACGTGATGGATCTCCGCTCCCTGCGGTTACACACAACAGCTCCGTCCTTGGCAACAAAGGTGCTTGCTCCTCACCGCACCGCAACAACATGAAACAATGCGGGGCGACCACTTGAACCGTACTGGACGCCTTTCATCGACTCCATCGCGAGTCAAAAAATGGGATGTTGTTTGCTATCTCAGTTTTGCCCTCTGGGTCGGAGTTCCCCTCAAAAGTGATCCTCCACTTTCAACCTCACAAACATTGAAAGCTTCCACATGTCGTGCTTTCTGACAATCGATCCGAGGAAACACCTTCACACTTTTGAAGGAGTATCACGGCTACTTGCGCCACTTTCTCTGCCGTCTACTGCCAGCTGCTTTGCCCTTCTCGGCAGCCCATGTGGCCTGCTCCCCTCCGGTAACCCCAAGAAGACCGTATGCGGCCGCGCCTCCTCGCTCTTCCTTCCTAGTCACTCTCCGTCATACTGGAGCAATCTCCGTCCGATGCAGGTGTTTGTACGCTGTCGCTCCTCCCGGAGCGACGACGAACCGCACAATACATCCCCTGGCCTACGAGCACCTCCCGGATATCGCTCCCGGAGATCAGTCCCGACGTCTTCCGTTGCGGTGGGCTGAAACTAGCACGGACACTCTCACGCGCTCTTGGGCACATGTGACGGAGCTGGACGACCGAGTCATGAGCGAGAGGCTCCGCGCGCAGTCGGCCACTTCCGCGTCTCTGCCGCTGTAGCCGGCGGGCCACGGAAGCAGTGTAAGACGACGACAGCGCCGTTCCAACGTCTGCGCGACTCGCCGTGGTATTTGCATCGAGCTCCGCCATTCCTTCTTTTTCAAGAAGACTTTTAAATCGCACAAGTTGCCGGCGACGGCGCCCAGATGCCTTGGAAGAACTTACACAGCTGACAGCAGCAGCTGTCTTATTCACGAAGTTCAGAGCGTCGTTGACCATTGCTCCCGCCTTCTGCCACAGATCCGTGGTCGGTGGTAGCCCACCGCCATAATTTCTGACGTCCGGCTCCGCAGCAGATAAGAAGACCTGATCTCCGGACTTCTCTGGGCGAGTTAACGAAGGACCATAGGAAATGGCGGCCGTCGCTTGTAGCAAAGAAGTTCCACCCTGCGAACACTCGTCCCTAGAAACAGCTTGAAAGGACGCTGAGGGGCGGCGCGAAGAAAAGTCAGCCAAAGGGACCTGGTGGCAGAAGGCGTGAGAACAGTTACCCCTGCGGTCAGTTGACTGTAAACCTTCCTTCAAGGCCGCAGAATCACCGAAGACTGAATCTGCATAGTAAGTTTCATGTTGCTCCCCCGTTCTGTCGCGAACAGGACACGGCGTGGCAGAGCTGAAAACATCCCCTATCCATCCGAGACACGGGTGAGAGCCAGGAGGCTCCACCGAGTGCGACGGTGCCATCTGAAACTGCTGTGTCGCAGCTGCACGGCAAAAGCATCAACAAAGCACTCACCAGTGGCACGCCAGAGAACACGTGTCCTAGCTAGTACTTCAGAAGAGAAAACCGCCACAGCCAACCGGGCGGCGTCGGTCAGATCCTGGCAGCAAGAAAAACTGACGAGTCAGCTGTCATGTGCAGGAGCGCACTGGAAATCTACCTGTATCATGAGCCCAAACGGCCTGTGTAATTTCCATAGAACGCGTCGCCGGCAGTCGAGTTTGAGCAAGCTGAACGGCGGTTTCTGCTGGTTACGCGTGGCGCCTCCAACTACGCAGGACCCCTAAAAGATTTCTAACCGCTGTGCTAACCAAGAGCTTACGTACCGCTACTTGGTTGTAAGTAAAACACAAGGAGACACGAGTTTAGAACGCTCGCCAAGCAAGAAAAAAGAATGCTGGTAGACCGCGATGCCGGTAACGCTCTGGTGTGTCCCTTCCTCCCCTCGAAAACTGTACCCCCACCTCAAAACATAAAGCCGACACTTCAATCCCAGACGAAGCACTGAACAGCCTGGTAATGAAAGCGACAGGACCTCAGCACTAACCGGCTGCAGCGACACCGCGTCTACCATCACAAAATGCCCTCTCTACGGATTCGGCAACGATGCTTGCGTTTCTTCGTGTTGAGGCTGTTTGCCGCAACCCGCCTTGACGAACCAAACTTGCAGATACCCTGTGCCCAACTGACACCACGGCGCGAGGACTCAAGACACCCGGGTAGACCTCCGTACAGGGCCAGCCCAGCATTCACCACACTCACCAGCAGCGCTAACGACGCGCCGCTCCGCCGCGCCCGAGAACGGCGCCGGCGAGGAAATCGCAGACCTCTCTTTGGCTCCGCCCGAACTGGAAGGGACGTACGCGACCGAACTCGAGCCGGTCGGTGGCCCAAAGAGGTGCACGGGCTGAACCGGCAGCTGAAAAGAGATGTTTAACCGGATGAGCTGCTTTATCAAGTAAAAATACACGTCCGTCCGAGTACGAAGAACCTTCAGGAAGTTGCCCCACCCCTCGACGCACGTCATCCAGAAAGCGATCTGCAGAAGGACAGTCGCGCCATTCCAAAGCTCACACCGGATCCGTTCCGAAAGTATGCAAGACCGCACCAGAGCGCAATCCGAAAAACAAACACATAACAACATGCACACGGAGCACTACCCGCGGTACGTGGAAACGCAAACCACAGGCGCACCACACTGACTCTAAGCTTAGAGAAAACATTTTCACAACGGCACCGCCTCGCCTGCTTACACCGCGTACACGTGCCATCCACAGGCACACGTAAATTCACTCTGGGCACGTCTCAGGAAAAGGGCTAGATGTAGGCCGAAGCACGCCCGAATCAAGTCCTGCCGACACGGCCTGACTGAACACGCCGTTCGACCCCCAGCTGCGTGGCCCAGATGAGATCGCTCCAAAACATGCCGGCCAAAACCTCACGATTTCATGCCCGCTACCGTTTACATCTGTGTTCTGAATCCCCACAACTCCCTATGAACGGGCTCCAATTGTCGACCATCTCTGTACCAGCAAATCTGCGACGCAGACAAAAACATACCTAGACCTCCTCACTCACCGACCGCACCTGAAACAAGCACAAGTGTGTTGCGGGCAGCCGTGGCACATGTGCCAGTCCCGTGCCTCCTCCAAAGCCCTTACTCCGCGACCCGCGGTCTCGGCCGATCACAAAGTCGGAGGAAGCGAAACACAGGCGCCACTGGCGCAACACCACGGAGACAAAAGCTATGCATGGTCAAGAAGCTGGAAGCAATCAGTGAGGCACGGACTTACATCAACATGTCTTCCCGGCTGAACGTTGACAACAAACATGCGAAAGGTGTCCTTGACAAACTCGAGGGCGCGGCTGTCGATATATTTCTGAAGGGAAGCTTGGAGCTGACGGATAGAACTCTCGGGGGTTCGAATGTCTACTTGCAAAGGAATCTCCAAACAAGAATTCTTCGACCTGGATTCATTCGTGATCACGCGATTGAACAGAACTGCATTGCTGTAGAACACCTGGAAATCACGACGGACGAGACAAAACAGGTTTGTGACTGTATTGCGGGCTCGCAGGTATTCAGTGAGAAAATGTGCAGCGCCACAAGAGGTTTTGCTAACCAGGACTCTGCTCGGGAAGAAGGCATACACGTGTTAGACCGCGTCCTTAGACGAGCCACTCACCGGGCGTCCGTGAACCGTTTCGAACTCGGTCGTGTAAGTCCTAATCTTTCGGACATAAAGAATTTCCGTGCCATCGACACGTATCCTGTCACCGACATTGAATGGATTGGACACGGCGATAAATATCACTGCTGTGATGAAGTTCTGGTAGAAGTAACCTGCGCGACAAGCAAAGGTGCCACGGCAGAGCAGCTGCTCACGAGAGTGCTTCTGCGGGCTTGCAGTTGCACACGCACACAATTTGCATTTCGATGTACCCAATCATATCGACTTCGGATTCAGGCATGCACACTCAGGAATCGCCCAGCACAACCTCTGGTGCCTTCTCGACCGTGTAAAAGCGCAAGCTCCCTCGCTTTATAGCACGCGGTATAGGCAAGGCGCATTCATACTGACATAGTCGGAACCCTCCTTCGTGCTACAAAAACAAAGTAGCAAACGGTGTAGAGAAACGAGTACAATCTGTAGACTGTTCACGGTCCTACACATGTAGAGACTTCACCCTTGACGCGATGAATTCCACGGTACTACTTGCATCTCTCCCTGGTTCGCATCCGGACACTCTCGCACTGTACTCCCCCGAAAGCGAATCAAATTCGGCAGGTGGCGGCAGAATGGATCACTGCACTGCACTGATGCAGCTGTTCTCCCCAGCTACGCAACGGAAGGTAGCCACACCGCACGGAAGGCCCGCCAAAACAATAGCGCTCCACGGAAGATAGTATCACGTACATACGAATTCATTAGATCATCCTCTCATCCCGCTGTATGACCCTACAAAACTAAAGTAGCTTACAGTGGGTGGCAAAGAAGCGGTCTGCCTTCCTAACTCCGAAAAAGCGGCATCAGAGGAAACAGCTGGTGCCCCGTCAGCGGCTGGTCTGATGACTTCTTTTGCACGCTACAGTAAACCGCCACCCAGGAACACCCTTTACCAACTGCCAGGCTGCTAGCAATGGCACGCCGCTTGGCTTACTGAGGGCAACGATGATAGCGGACAACGAGGCAGCTCCAGAAACGATAACTGTGTTGATGTTGACTCCGAGAACAAGCAGGAAGACGATGAAGGAAATAACCCACAGAAGAACCGAGATCATACGCCGGACTGTTGACGCTATACTGGCTTGGCTCTGAACAGAGATAACCCAATCGGCACACCAGCAACCATGATCCCTTACGTATAAGGCTGCAGAACCACGAACATAAGCACGCCCCACGGCCTCAGCAGCGTGTCGGTAGACAACAAAGCTTAATGCAAACTGGTGAGGGATCCTCAATTGGCTGATTCTGGTGAGTCTCTCATGGGCTTCGCAGCATCGCGCCTCAGGACACATAGCAACACGAAGCCCACCTCCGGGGTAGGAAAATAACCGAGAAAGACACACAAACTAATCTGCGCGCAGCACCTGAACACTCTGATTGAAGTGCCGGTCCCGAAAG
Source organism: Cystoisospora suis (assembly GCF_002600585.1). Taxonomy (NCBI): domain Eukaryota; phylum Apicomplexa; class Conoidasida; order Eucoccidiorida; family Sarcocystidae; genus Cystoisospora; species Cystoisospora suis. The sequence continues at coordinate 107,405 of NW_027153222.1, forward strand.
CAAAACCATTACAGGAACGACAGCATTCTGCAACTCATGGAGTGATTACCTTCAAAGCTTTCAAAAGCTTCTTTCTCATGGAGTAGACGACCAGGACCGCTCGTTTAAACATTGCCATGTTGAACTTCCCGTGACCTGCAGAGCAAACGGTATCCGCAAAAGCAGTCTGATCTCTCTCAGGCACGCCACAGCAGAAAAGGCTTCTAGAAGATGGAGTCCTTTCGTGTAGCCAAGAGGCTCGAACTGATATGTAGTCACTCCTGTCGGATCACACCGGGTTCAGCACGGCCTGCGAATCTGGAAGGCGAATAACCCGTTGGAGAAAGAGACCAGATAATTACTTGCGCTAGTTTCGTGCAAGAGCTTCTTGACTGTCGCAGAACGGATATTAATAACTCGACGCCACAGTCTGACTTTCGCAGACACCACCGAGTCTTCCAACAAGTTTAGATGGTTGTACCCTCTCACGCTTCCTGAGCATTGCGGCTCACGCAGACTCCGTGACAGTCGTATTACCACGGCCCAGCGCGACACATACGAGGAGGCGTAAGCGGTTGCTACATGGAACAAGCAGCAGAAATTAGTGGTGTTGCTCGAATGCCTGACACCAAGTTCCTCGACACTGAACCTCCGGCGACGATGCGACTTTGCAACAAAGAAGCTGGACGAGACGCCAAGTTCGGTCTGTATCTCTCCTCGGCGCTGTAGCTCTTCTACCGCTTCCCTAACCATACTCGCGCGTGAGCGAGGCCGGGAAAGACATCCATACTGAGTCACTGCTCCTATGGCGTTTTACAAGGACAGTGCCCAGTCGGTTTTCCACGGCGAACACGTTCCGCGCCACTGAACTAGCAAAACATCCGTCAGTGTGGGCAAACCAAGCTGCACAAGCGACTGTTTCCAACCGCAGGAGCTCTGCGTCCCATGACATACCTGCTAGATCAACCTGTTTCATGAATTCCTCCACCTCATCTGGTTTGAGAAACATTTCAATGTAGTCTCTCGTGATAGCAGCGTCCTCTTCTTTCTCGCCCTCCTTCTTATCTACCGCACTGACGTCGACAGCATTCGACCTCTGCCGGCCCTTGTGGAAGTCCTCATCTACCAGGACATTCGGAGAAAGGAAATTACCGCTGCCTATGTGAGACGGACTCGAAGCTCGAGCCGCAGTTACACCTGCCCCAGAAGTCTGCGCGTCGGCGGCAGGCGCCATACCGTCAGCCGGGGAGACTTCAGTCCCGTCCTGATTCGGCGTCTGCTCTGTCACGGTGGCTGCACCATCTGAAGATGAGGTACGCGAAACCACACCTCCGTCCCGCTGACTTCCTTGCAGCTCGGCGCCGTGCGTAGGATCTAACTGGTACGCAGAAGAACGAATGTGAGTATGGAATTTGTGCTCTTGGCTCAGGCCTTGCCGAGAATGAGAGGGGAGAGCACAATCAGCGACGGAGTTGCTTTCCCCACAGGTGCCATTCAGCAGGGGATGACAGGAGACTGAGCCACCTGGTAACCCGCCAGGGTGCCGACCACGAACCAAAGAAGGACTGGCAGCTAAAGTTGACTTCCCTGAATGAGAGCCACCGGGTGCCGAAGGGCTCCACTCAAGGGCATCCGGCGCCACGGGGAAATCCACTGTCCGGCTCCGCTTCTGTCGGCTGTCTATTTTGGCAAGCTGAACGGCCGGAGCTCCCTGATGGTCATGGTGACAGCATGACTCATATGTGTCGGCACACTGAGACTGTGAAAAACTCCCCCTCTGTCTGAGCTGCTCATGGAACAACGACGGCGCCGTCAGAAGCGCCATCGCTTTGCCGTCTTCGTCCGACTCTTTGCTCTCGTCGCTGTCTTCAGACTGAGAGAAGGGCCGACCATCTCCCCCCCTCACCCGGGAACGTTTCCACAACGGCCGCCGCGCCCGACCGGCGTCTTGGGTGAGTTCAAAATCCGAGCTGTCTAGAAGAAAACTCGGAAAGGGTACCGCCGTCTCGCCGTCCTCCGGACCGCCCTGGCAAAACTGTTCACGAGGCAAAGCCGTCTCCGGGGGCACTCCGCAAACGCGACTGCGAGAGCGTCGCGGAGCGCAAGAATGAGTTGACTCCGACTGCGCGGCAACACTGGGCGGCCGTTCCGCGGGGTCGAAAACTCTTTGGATCGTCGCATGGGAAAACTGGTTGCTGGTAGTCGCCCTCGCTGCCCGCCTGAGGCTGTCGTCGAAGGCCCTCTGGTGGGTGGGAGCAGGGGAAAAACTGGCAGGGTTCGCAGCCGGAGCCGCAGAGGGTATTCCTTCACCGAAATTAAGGGCTGGTCCGACGTCGAGTCGGGTGCGGCGACTGGTCGCCGACGCACCCCGACGAGCACGGGGCGCCTGCGCAACAGCCTGGGGAGGCGGAGCAACGTTCTGTAGGTCAATGAACACACCGAGTTGCTCAGAAACGCGCTAGCATCGTAGGCCTGACAACGCAGCGCGGCAATGTAGCAAAGGGGTGGACACAGCTCTACGCCAAAAATCACTTGCACAGACAAGACACGCTGGACAAAACGACGACGTTGTCTACGAATTTTCGCTGACATGTGTGGACAAAAGCACGCTCTTTGAAAAGAGCAGAGACGATTGCCACCTCGCGGGTTGGAGACCGCCACGCGCAGCTCATGGGCGTGATGCCTCAGCGACGTAGCCGGTATAGTCCATAGAGGCTGTTGGCAGGCAACGGCATGTGCCCAGGGAGATTGTTACTCACGTACCTCGCCTTCAAGATGTGCGGCCACGTCAGACTGCGCTGGACGAATGGCGATAGAGAAAGGGGTGTGCGTTCCATAGTGTTTCGTACGGAGATGCTCCGGGAGCCGAGCTGTCTGGGGGTCGACCACGTTGAACTCGAAGTCACCTATAACAGAAGGCCAACCATTGCACACCACATCGCAACCGACTCGGACGCTCTGAAACAGACACATCGCGACCGCAGGAAAGGTAACTGAGACGACAGAACAGTGTAGCACCGAGAGAAGAAAGGACCCTGAATCCGGATTCACGTCGCTGTGTACACAGCTAGTGGGCAACTCAGACGTCTTTGCCGCTCACCCGACGCTGGGCAAAAACGCCAGAAACATCAGTGTAGCAACCATGTAAAGCACGAGGCCTCTACATTTCCGCTCATCACGGGCTCAGCCTCTGGTCCCAGAGTCGGACAGAGACAAGAGTACCACCGCCACACCGTACCTTCAAGCGGGTCGAACTTCTCAGAGTCGTCTTCAGCCGGGGAGTTCTCGTCCCCGCTTGCTTGCCCCCGGAGGTCACGCTCAGCTATGTGCTCGCTCCGCGCAGCGCTTCTTTGTCTCTCGCCTTCCTCCGGCAGGGGTGGTCCAGCCGGATGAACACCATTTCCAGTAGCCTGCTGAGGTAAGCCCGCGGCGCCGGCACTTCCGAAATTGTCAGTGCCAAGCCCGGTTTGCGGAGAAGATACAGCGTTCCCGGTCCCTGCCTTCGCGACTTGAGGAGAGCCAGACGCATCATTTTGCGATGCATTGCCTCCGCCGGCACTATCACCGCTGCTGCCTCCGAAAGTAGCATCTGCGCTAGCCGACACCGACCGAGGCGAACCAGGAGAGCCCACCGGAGCGGCAGATGCCGCGGACGCTGATGACTGCGCAACACCTCCCGATACGCCGGTACTTGGCGACTGTCCAGCAGATGACGACGAAATGGTGGTAACACCGGCAGCCGTGCGGCCGTTAGTTGTCGCTGTTCCGACATTGTCACTAGTGGTCTGCGCGGTCGCAGGAGGGGGTAGTCGCGTATTGACGTCCACAAGACGCAGCGAGTTGCCGTGCGTCGGCTGCGAACTGTACTCTGGGAATGGGTTCAACGGGTCTACCTCTGGAAGTGGAGGAAGATCGTTCCATGCGTAGTCACCGCCCTCCTCAACGCCTGCAGTCACGGAGACGAAAAACACATCATGAACCGCTGACGATCACAGGCGCACTCGTGCACGATTTCCCCCGCTACGGCTGCCATGACATCTGGACAGCTTCTAACACCCTCTCCCCCCATCACCGTCCTCCTGCCGGCTACAAAATACTAGCCTGCCGTCGGCAGGAAATCTGGCCGGCTCACGGAAGCCCGCCTGGTACCGGCAGTAGGTCTGCATAACGACAGGCTGGAAGAACGAGCTGGTACATTCGCTCCTCTGAGAGCCCGTCAGTACCCGCGACGGTATTATCGACGCATCCTTCTTCCAGCGCGGCAAAGACACTCAAAAACGACCACCCGGAAAAAACTGTCTGCAAAAGGGAAAAAAACCTAGCCTGTCCAAAAGCCAGCGCGGACACCAGTCCCAAGTGAGCATCCAGATCGGCTGCCCGGAGCCACAAAGAGTCCCATCCCGGCGAGAGTCAGCGACGGTGATCCCGCCGCTCGCATCAAGGAATCATTCCGTCATCCGTACCGGGGCCACTTTTGCTCGCAGCAGTATCAGAGGGCGTCAGCCCTATCATCGCGGCAATGGCTCGCTGTTTTTCTGCACTTTGGGCGCGAGCCAGCTGCACATCGATTTGGTCCGACACCATCTCGTTGAAGAGAATCTCCGCGACAGATTTCGCCACGGGTTTGTGCGTCAGCTCGATCCGCTGAGAGCGCACGAACAGCGCCGGGGGGTAATCGTAAACGTAGTGAATCAATAGCCAGTTTCGAATTTTAGACGTCTGAGACTTCTCGATGTAGGCCGGCCGAAGCTGTCTCGGTAAGCCTGGACCGAAAAGAGAGACAGCACAGCGTCACGCGTGTCGCTGCACCACTCAGATCCGTCAATCTCCCTCGCGCAAGAGGCGCCCGCGGCAACGCAGCCGTTCGAACATCTCTGTTCGTCTCCGAGGCCCAGCTCTACCACACCACTTTCACTCGCTCAAGGCGCTCGAGTCCATCTGAGACGCATGCACTTCCCTTCATACATGGGATAGTCTGAAACACCACCCCAAAGGCGCACGGGAGTGTACGCGGTGCAGCGAATCTGTGCGACCGTAAGAGCCCGGCTGGAAAGACTTCCTGGGAAAGCCTCTCGTGAGCGCTTCGCTGTATCCGGCCTTCGTCAGCCCCCGAGTCTGCGTAACCGCTCTGCAAAGGTCTCCATCTTATGCGTGTCAAGCGACCGCTATGACTGCCTACAATATCTAGAGAAGCTTCCGCGAAAGAAAGCTGTGGAGTCCCCAGACACGAGCGCAGACAGATGCAAGAGCCCGCAGACTCACGGCAAACCACTTACTGTCTGCCCCGAACTCGTTCTGTAGGCACTGACGTGACACCCCATGTCGGATTCGTAGCGGTTCGGTATACCCCTGGGTGGCTGTGCGCAAGAGAGTCTGCGCCTCTCTGATTTGTGCTGGTGGATGCGACTGAAGCCTGGAAGAATAAAGATAGTAAACGCCAAACAAATTGCAGTGCCAGGGCAACAGGCGCAAAAAAACACGTGGGACAAATCAATCTCCCCTCTCAAGCTATGCACGCCTTCACGATGCACTCTCAAAGCAGAGGGAACAGACTCGCTGTCTGGACTGGTGGGAGACTACACAGTGACACGCTCTAACGGAGAAGAGTATCAACGGCTCACCACGTGTACATGAAAGGAAAATGGCGAAGAAAGTCAGAATGCATCCCCAACTCTAAAGTGGAGCGAAAGCGAATGGGTGGCACGCCCTCAACTCCTTTTAACAAAACACGGAAAAAACAGCGTTCGGTCGTCGCCGAATCGTCCCACTCTGCAGAATACATGCCGTGCAGACACATTGTCTTCAGGGGAGAGCTGACCTTTCTGGCGATGAACCTGTTTATCACTGGAAATCTCTACTCTCATGTGAAGTTCTCTCCGGTTTCCATGCGGACAACTGCAAATCGGCTGCCCGACATGAGAGGGAGCAGTGTGGGAACCGTCACGAACTCCCGTGTGAGTGGCGAGGAGAATCTCCGCCCGACCCGGCCTTGGTTCCCGGAACTCGGAAATGCAACTGAATCTTCCACATTTCGCTACCGCATATAAAGCAACGTTCTAGGATGCTTAGATATCACGAGGTCGCCTCTAGATTCAAAGTGTAGCACATCTGGCTTACCTTTCTGAGGCCACCCGTTTGCTGTGCTTCCGCGTAAACATGCCCTCCCGGAACCACCAAGATACCGCGCATGAAATACAAACACAAGGAGCGTGACACATCACACCGCTTGTCTATGCGATACTTCGGAAACCCACCGCGTGAGCGTGTACGTCATGCGGTGATGACGAACACCGCGTGCGCGCAGCCACCACCTATCCACCGTTGCGAGCAATGGAACGGGGAGAGCAGGAAAGTGATCTCCAGAGTAACGCCCCACTTGCACACTGATTTCCAAAACAGCACCTCCGGCCCTTTCCGAAGCTCGGCAATGGCTACTCGGATGATATCATCATGCATTGTGTGGTCAGACCATCGGGAAAGGAGAATGCCCCACCAACACGGATCCCAACACAAAAGCGTTTGAAGGTCCCAGACCTGACGTACCGCTTCGTCACGGTCCGGTTTTTGCTGGACTGCCTCCACTTTCCACCTTGTCCACGAGGCTGAGACTCCGTATGCGTCGCAACCGTCTTCCCAGGAGCGGCCGTTTTACCCCCGCGCGGATCTTGATGACCCGGCCCGGTCTCGCCGTGGAAGCCGGCAGCCTCAAAAGCCCTTCGCTCCATGCTGACACTACCATCCATACGACTGTCCAAGTCGCTAGCATCGTAGTCAGAGGCAGAGCCTATTTGTGCGGCAAACGCGCACCTGACAAGTGACAAAAGTGCAGCGTCGATATCACCTTAGTAGAAGAATAAGAGGCAACCAGATAAATGTTTTCCCAAGCGGCGCTGACGAACGCTGATCGCACCAACGACGGGAACATACGAATCTCAGGCATACTAAGCCTGATTTCACTCCCGCAGGCTGTCTTCAGGTGTCCTTTCTCGTGTGACCCGTTCCAAAACGCGGAAGTTCCCCGGCGGCCTACTGCATCGGCACCGCGTAAGACGCATTATAAAGGCAGGTGTCGGAGATCGTTCCCCAGACCAAGGTACAAAACCCCTAGCCGGGGGTCGTTTCCAACACACTGATCCCGCTGAAGATAGGGACATCCGGACAACATACGATCGGGTCCTGTCAAACTTACCACTTGATATTGAATTTGCGCAAGCGCGAGTAGCGGCTGAGATAAGCGACAACCTGGTTGTTCATGTTCATGAGGAAGCCAAGTTCGAAAACAAATATCATGAGAGAAAGGAGCAGACGGCGACAGCTGAGGATCATCATGACGATGTTGCTCACATAAACCGTATCTAGAGAGTCGGCCGTAAAGTACAAGCTCTTGCCGAAAAATCGGAAGTACATCAACGGCTCAACCGCTGCATTCTTCTTTGCTACCAGCACCCAATTCGCTGCAGACACGAATCCGGGACGCGTCAGGGCAAGCCAAGCACTTTCGCTTTTCATAATCGCACCAGTAGGCTAGAGGGGAGGGAAATGACAGAACTGAATCACGAAGAAAACCGAGAACGAGAGAGAAAACACAAGAGGAACGCGCCGGCCCACCGAATCCGAAATCTGCTTTGCCTGTTCAGCGCGGTCTAAAAGAAAAACTCATCCTCCTATCCAGCAAGCCTAGGAGCGCCAGTCATTCCGTCCCAAGAATGCCCGTTGCCTAAAGACTGAAACACGACCGAGAACGTGTCTCGATGCCATGCCCGAAGGAATGTCGCCAGACGGGACGGTATCTGCCAGTCCAGCCTTCTCAGGGAGCAGAGAATCCGTAACTCTAGGAATACTCTACAGCGTTGAACGTAACATAAAGCAGAACAAAAGCAACTGGCACGCGGTGAACGCAACTCTCGGGAACTGGAACCTGCATCTCTCGCGCACTGCAGAACGGGCACTGACAATTCCCTCTGGCATTCCAGTGGCTCCCCGAGTGGCCGGTCCGCCGCACGAGCCAGTCTCTGATGGTGGCAGGCATAGCCTTATCAACCCACGCAGCTCCGGACATGGACACATCAAAGCACTTTAGAAGGAAGAGAGGACTTCGGCGCGCTCGTGAACCTGTCTGCTTGTTCACAAGTTCTGCTCGCCGAACACGCAGCGATCCCGACTAACTTCTTCCAGAGTTATTGAGCCATAGCGTGTAGCAGAAAATGCTCCAGAGAACCGTGAAGATGTCGGGATCGATGGTCGCAGTAAACGCCGTAGCCGCCTGCATTTCGTAGCAGACGAAGTTGATCAATCCGAAGATAAGCACCAACCTGATGCGCAGCAACCAACCCAATGATCCACACTACTCTGAACAGCAGAACAGAGCACCCAACGACAGCTTTCGGCAGCTTTACACTCCGTGAAAACCAGAGAGCTAGAGAAGCAAATTCCAAGGCGCCGATTCAGCTGAAAGAGTTCGTCGCATAGTAGAAGCTTGACTAGTTATATTTCACAAGACACTGGAAGAAGCCTCAAAGAGGTGATGCGCACTGCAGGGGGAGCATCTTTTGTCCCCATCTGAAGAAGCCGAGGTGATGGTGCAGTGAAACGAGAAAAGTTCAGTATTTAATGTGACACCCTAGTCAAAGATCCGCTACTTAGCTGCCGTCTGAGCCAGGCTGTGTCCAATAGTGCACAGACAGATGCCAGCAGAAGCGCGCTGGTCGAAATAGGTTGGAAACTGTGCCATACAGAGACAACAAAGGTCCAGGGGCATGAAAGCTGAACTGTCACGGAGCCACGTGGTCAGACCGGAGTTAGACAGGTAGACATCGGCGCTTCGCAGTGGCCTCTGGCTTTCCCTTCGCGTGCGTGGTCGCTCTCGATGACTGTCCCTGTCTCCCCAAATTGTAGCCGACCTCAGGAGCATGAACCCGAGCCAGAAGCTCATGTTCATACACACCACGTAGAAGTAAGCCAAACCTCCCTGGGTGAGCACCGACTGCATCGAAATATCACGAAGCTGACAAAGAAACCCACACCCACAGAGACACCGACACACCCCCGCTGCACCCTTGGAGTTAGACCGAAAGTCTTATTTCAATCTAGTGTCCGTTCTACCGCACGCCAACGCCCTACGATTCACCGAAGACACGTACAAAGTACATCGGGAGCCATCCACACGTCACGCCAAGTACTTATACTTCAAAACGCTCAACACACTGGACTTGAAGAAGGCGGCCCCGCATGCTCCTACCATACTAGCCTTCCGGTATCCGTTCACAAGAAAAACCCAAATGAGCCGAGGCAAGCTCCGAGTGCCAGCCAACGGCTGCGAAGGGAGGTAAAAAAAAACTGACACCAGGCGGCACACATCCATCCTCCGCCACTTCCCCAGCTGTGCGACCAGGTGTGACAGCGCTTTAAGACTTTTCTGAACTTTGCCTCCATATCCACAGGCAAAACTACAGTCGCTACTCTTTGGACCGCGTGACCCGCTGGAGTGTCAGCTCCAGGACTGGCGGCAAGCGAAACTGCCTTGCCCATTCGCGCTCCTCCTCGCCTGCAGTAGGGAGTGACTCTCAGACAAGGCGTGAGGAGACACGCTTCACTTTCTGCACTTCAGTGTAGACAGCTACGTCAGAACAGACTATCCGCGGCTGCGTCGCCTAGAACAATTGTCGAGGCCTGTAGTTCCAGGTGTAAACGGACACCGTGTGAATATCCTCACCACTTCAGGTGGCTTCGTTGTCGCCTCCGGAGTATCGCCCGGCTGCCAACCCGGCGAAGCAACTCCAAGCATATATTCCTTCTGCACCGGGCTTGTACCGTCTCCTAGTCCGATTAAGACGAGCATCGCACAGAAGCAGAGAGCACCGCAGAACCAGTAGAACGGATGAAGGACCGGAAATACAGTCCTGAACCACTTCAAGCATGAGCGAATGTACTTGGGCGTATCGTCAATCTCAGCGTCCGAATCTGGCTCTTCCTTCTCCTCCTCGGGCTGAGGGCCCCCCCCTGCAGCGCCTCCGAGGTGGCTAGGCGCCTCGCCAGTTGCTCGAAACGAAACAAAACGGTGACTGTAGATGGGTCGCATCACCGAAACGGTGCTCAAACCGCGATGATGCTGTGGGAAGTAATGGCACTGGCTCTCCCGATCGGCGCCTTGGAGCTGAAGAAGGAAAAGAAAAAAGTTGCAACGCAGAAGTGATGTCAAAGGCACAGAAAGGTGCAGTCGAGACGCTTGGGACAAAAACAAGTGGAAGTGGGACGCCTATTCGGGAAGGCACAAAGAGAGTCCGGGAACGCTAACGCCTGCGATGAAACTGCCTGGAGAAAGACTCCCGGCTTCCAACCATCTAACGCAACTTCTCAACACCATCGCGTAAACTGCAGAGGTCGGGCGAGGCGAACACTCAGCTCGTTTCGCAAAGTGAACCGAAAGAGGGGCTGGCACTCGACGGTGATAGCTGAGCGGATCTGAGCACTCCTCAACATTTGCAGACGGGCAGGAATCTCGGCCATAAGTACAAACACAAACCTAAGGCACGGAGAGCTGCGGATACATTCAGGCTGCATCGTCCCCCGGCAAGAGAGTTCTAGGCCAATACGCTGGAGCAAGATCATGGGTATCATGTATGTTCAGGTACGCATACAGTACAAGACCACCGTGACCGAAAGAAAATTGTTTACATGAGTGGGGCGCAAGGAGACCCTCCTGCCGCCATCCGGAGGATGGTGGACTGCCGGAAAATCATCTCGACTAGACAGGCGGTACCTCTCGCCGGACACATTGTGTCCCCCTGCCCACCCAGGATTATGACCCGGGCTGCTGCCATGATCCATGAGGTTCCCGCCTACAGGATAGAAAGAAAGTAGCTGAAAAAAGAGGCCGGAGAAGGAAAGAACACTGAGTCAGGACACAGATATGACAGGAGGGCGCAGTGGTAACGGCCAGTCGAGATGCGCTTATCGACCAATCGTAACAAATGCGGGTATCCGAGGATGCGACTCGTGGAGGATACCGGAAGGTGAGAAGAGACGGCGGTGCCCAAGATATCCAGGACAACCCCCCGACCGAGAAACGCACCACGCTTCACGGCATCACGCGCGCGAGCACGCCAAAGAGGAAAGAACCCTCGGAGAGCCGGACCGTGAAGAGAAAGATTCGAAGAGGAAGACTGGAAAAGCACAACCGAACGGCGCCAAAAAGGAAGACAGCAGCCGCATTCACGGGTACCAATCACGAGGATGAAAGAGACGAGAAGAGAGCTCCTCTTTGCCACAATTTGGTATCTTCTATCTAGCTTAGCTGTACATTGGCGCCGAGCCCACTAGTTCCCTTCTGCGTGAGTCGTTTCTGTCGATGACCCTTCTAGCGAGTGGCGACAAACGAAGAAGTCTCGCCAAAACGTCCCAACAACTGCATCCTGTCGGACCACGCCTCATCGTCTTGTAAGATGGGTCCCGCCCTGCCGGCCAGCCTCCTGAGTAGGAGATGCGTGAACTTCTATGCTTCACGCCTGTCTTCACCCAAGAGTCGCCTGTCTCCCGGTAAAAGCCCAATGAATCATCAGCACACAGCCAGTGATTGCTGGGCCCCGACGCAGCGAGGTGCCGGACAAGCAATCGGTAACGGCGCCTTCCTTCTTTAGCAGCCCCCGGGCTCAAGACACAAGACTAGGCACATCCAAACCTTTCATGAGCAATGCTCTCCGCGGACAGGGATAAGGTAAACGACAGAAGGAAGTGGCCTACTACGAAGACGCAAGGCACCGCGTCGTTGGAGTCGCGAACGCTGCTTCCTGTCAAATGAACCAAGACGCGGAGAGGAACAGCGAGATCGAAAGCATCGGGCGAAAGGCAAACGTATATCGATATCGCCGAACAGCAGGGGAGTGGAGACAACCTTGTCAAGCAGTGGAGAAACAGGTGTGAATAGCTAGTTTCCTGGCAAATTACCCAGCCCCGAAGACCACATGCGGCCGGGCGAGAGCATCGAAGCTGCTTGACAAGTTCGCATCCCGAGGTTGCACTCGAGGCAGGGGAGATAGGTGAATAAACAGAATTTTGGGCCCACAAACGTGTCTCGTCAAACACAAGCGCGAAACGAAGCCGTCTAGGCAGGGCCCCGCCACCTCCCACAATTACGTACAACCATGGGGGGTCCACCAGAATGTGCGTGTACAGCGCGCTGCTGGAGATGAATTCGCTGGGTCTCTCTGCTAGCCGTCCTCCCACTTCTCAGTCCAGACGGCCTTGTATGAAACTACTACTCTTGTTGATTTTCTCCTCATTCGATTTGCCAGCTGCCCTGCCTCCGCTGGGTGTCAAATCATACCGAGGGCGGCAGTTCTTCCTTGGTTTAGAATTTAAAGGATTGGAGACGTCTCCTCGACAGGCGTTGCACCAGGACAGCGCAGCAGTGCCGTGAAACGCGTACAAGGACGGGACGTCTGGTCGTCTTTTGCGTGCGTCACACTGCAACAGTTCTAGAAAACCACACGACGAAGGTGCAGGACATTCTCCGGAACTCCGAAATGGACGCGGAGGATCGCGCTCCTCAATGTCAGCCCTTTGAGAAGGTGTCCTGTCTGCGAATTCCTCCGGTCAGTGCAGTCACGATATTCTACGTATTCATGTTAGTATCTGAGTGCGGAAAGCCCGTGTTTTCGGTTTCGGAGACACCACTTGCCTGCAAGCGTTTGTCCCAGTAGAATTCCGGAAGCGTATCACAGCCACTAGGCCTCAAGAAGGGCTTTACCTCGCAGGCCCTGCACACTGTCTTACTACCATTACTCATTCCCAGGCACCAGAGTCGCTACACGAAACGGGTGCTTCACACGACGGTCCGTACAGCCGAAGCAAGGGGAATGTTCGGAGCCACTTACGTTAGAAGCTAAGCAATAGTCGGTCCCTCTTTAACGCGTCTGTGCACGTCTCCGAATCACGCGTGCGACTACCGGTCAATTAGACCGGCTGTACGCAGGCCCAAACCGACGCAGTCCCACGCTACGGGCTCTAGAGAACGGAATCGCTCTGCAGCTGAGCCATGCCGAATGTCCGCAGGCCCCAACCGGGGGACTCGCCGGTGTTGTTTTGTAAACAGGCGTGTACTCAGAATCATCTGACGCAGCCTCGTCCGTTTGCATACGCTGGGCGACTGACTGGAGCGACTGTGCAACAGCAATCAATCCAGGGCAACGCATGCTTCGGTGGAGTTGGAGTTGCCGCTAGGACACAAAAACGTCCACTTCTTTGGTTACTGCAGGTCAGCAAGAAGGAAAAACACGTTTCCATGGATCACCTTTGTCCTTGCCGCTCCTCCAAACAGTTCCTCCTGAACCATGTCCTTAGTACCATGTACCTGCATCATCGAGAAAAAGATCTTGAGAAGGACGGCCATGGCATTCGTCCTCAGCAGTGGCCATTTCGCAGCAAAGCGAAGTAGCCCCGAAGCGAACATACGTGGCGCACACAAAGAAAAAAACATTCTCGCCGGAAAGGGCAGCGTTTCTTCGAGCTTTGTACACTTGGTTTTGGCTGGCGCGGCAGTCCGTACTACAACCATAACCAAGTCTCCGAGAATTCCAATCTTGACCCCGGCACTGGACGAACCACAGACTTGAACTCTACTTAAGCTGGGTGCCATACAACTCTGTTCCAGGCTGCCACCTGTTATGCTCCTTTGCGAGTCGTGTGATGGCCCTCAGCCATGTCCTCTTCCCTCTTTCCTTCACTTCGCTGACTTTCTGAGGCTCTTTCCCAATCCTGGGTGTCAAATACCCGAGAACAAGCTGCAGAATCCAACCCGTAACAAATCTCACTGGAGTGAAAATGGGCAGACGCTCCAAAAGCGGATGCGCGCGCATCAACGGCTCGTCTTCCGTCTTCACCCACCTCAACGGAACTGCCCACAGTGAGGTCACAATGCACACAGGAAAGAGCATTGCCAAAACTCCGTAGTCCACAAAACTGGGGCACAGCCACTGTACAGCCCATAGCGGGGCTCCGAAGCCCGCGAAGTATACCCAATGCTCCTCAAAGTGCACCATCCTTTGACGCATTGCTACCGACAGTCCAGAAAAACTGTCGGCTGCTGCTTCATGTGGAAATGGCCTCTCTGGAAAAGAACCTACCCAACCACTATGGCTGCTAGAAGACCTGTTGCCGCAGTGAACGCGAAGTGAAGCGGAAGATGGTGAGGACGCACTACCACCGGCGCATTTGCCGTTAACCACTTCAACGTGCCCGCCGGTTCCGTGACACGGCGTCCACTCTGGAGCAGGCGCGGCCGCTCTTGAACGATAACTCACTAAGTCACGAGAGTCTTGCGGAGTCCCTGAAGCACTCGCGGAATGACGGATAGCTATCTGACGGTTGATAATCGGATTCGGATGCGGAGACGAAGGCTCTCTCGTATCTTCTACGCCCGTCGGGGCTCTCAAAGATCGGCTTCCGTCATTTTCCTTGCGGAAACATGCCACGGTTCCACACCGTGTCGAGGCAGAATAGCCTTCTTTCCAAGAGACGGCACCCCCCCCCATCAGCAGCGCAAGGCGCTCCCGTCGAAGTTCAGCAGCTAGACTCGCCCCGTTCTGGCGTCGCACTGGTGTCCGGTCAGCTTGCCGTCCATCACAGGAGACACTAGAATGCACTCCACTTTTCTCGCCCAGTTCGCTTTCAGCTATCGCCCAATCCGGGCCGCTCCTTGATCCCCTCCGTGTCTGATGGTTGCAGCTGTTCACATTCCGGTTTCGACACTTTCCACAGTCTCCTGTGACACTACAGTCAAGCCGCACTGTCGGTGTCGGCGGCTCGGCAGACACTGCCGCTTGTAGCTTCGCCGTGGCGTCCGCGGGAACGGCGACAGTACACCATGGTGACGATGGCGAGCGCGAGCAAGCACACTTGGACAAGCTCCCTCTACCGCTGGCCACCTTTCCTTGACTGTTTGATTCATTAGCTGAAGTCACTGACAAGGCATGGGAAGATGGCAAAGGCCCAATTTCATCTGCGAGACCCTTCCTGGTTGATGGCTTTTCCACTGCAGAAGTGCCGCTGTACCCGGGGATCGACGAAGACACCCGGCCGTTCCTTTCTGCACCCCGAAGTGGAGACGTGTATGACACGCCATCCCGATACTGGGGGCATACCGTTCCGCCGCCACAGCGTGAATCATGGACGCTCACCTGAGGGAACTGTGGAATTTGAGTGTGCCAGTCAAAGCAGTAAAAGGCAAAAAGCCAAGACAGATTCAACATGGACAAGAATGGCCCAAGAAGGGGTATAGCCGGAAGAAGAAGGCAGGCAGTAACCCACCACACGTAATGAAGAAGAAGGCAGAGGACTGACTCGAAAGGAGAAACAGAACTGGGAAGCGAGACAGTTCCTGTTCTCGGAAAGGCTACCCTCCCCTCCTCGGCATCGACAGTCTCACTCCGAACCTGCGACACCCACCATGCAAAGCGACCACAAGAAGCAGTCCTAGCCTCCACTCTACCGTCGCTGAGTGTATGCGGTCCGCTGTAGTTACTTGCGAAACTCTGAGAACCAACAACAGAAACTACCGCCTCCCTGTTTCTGTGTTCAGACGAAGAGATGCGTGGAGCCGCGATGTGTCCCGGGGTCCCAGACCAAAACTTGGAGCAGTTGTAGCTTGGGACATCAGCTGCATTCCGGCCGTCCTGTAAGAGAATAAGAGACGCGGAGATCCTGGATCGACAGTCTGGCGTCAAGGCTCCCTCGAATTCCCTGCTTCTTCCTGATGAGTCGCTTCCAGTGAGAGAACTTGGATTCGAACCATGCCCAGGCACACCGGATCCGACTTCGGCCGGTGTTGCTTGCTTGTGTGTGTTCGATGCGCAGGTACGCTCATAGCCATCTCTTCCGTCAGGGGTGAAGGACTGCCACCGAACATGAGTACAAGGGCTCGACGCACACCGAGTAGGAGAAGAACAAGAGAAAGAAAGCGAAGCAGGCCCACACGGCTCTGCTTCCAAGAATGTGCCCCCCGAAGCCTCAGAGCTTTCCAAACAGGGATATGCGCAAGAGACAGGTCTCTGGAGAAGACCTCTTTCAGTTGGCGCCCGGTGATCATCAGAACCAAGCCAGCTCCGGTAAAGCCGATTTCCTCTCTCGCGCAAGAACCCGTGTGTCCCCGAGGTCTCTTGCCTGTCCTTCGGTTCAAGCAAGTAAGCAGAAGAATGACTACAAACTCTGCAAGCATCTATTGTGTCTCTCACATTACTTGGCGTGCTGCGATGTGCCACAGAGCTGGAGACGTTTGAGCAACTGATTATGCCGGCGATGGGCAGCTGGTCCTGCACTAACATACCTGCCGCCGTGTCGGCGATGTCACGATACCAAAGTGAGTTGAAAAGACTATTGCAGCAATACAGTGGATACAATACCATGTATCGGAATGCCCCCCAACATCCCCATTCAACGAGAGGCACAAGCCATTCGGCCACTCTATCACCCGCTTTGTGTGTAACCTCCTGAGCTCCACCTCTCGCGAAA
Organism: Cystoisospora suis; assembly: GCF_002600585.1. Lineage (NCBI taxonomy): Eukaryota > Apicomplexa > Conoidasida > Eucoccidiorida > Sarcocystidae > Cystoisospora > Cystoisospora suis. The sequence goes on from NW_027153222.1 coordinate 123,887, forward strand.
GAAAAACAAGAAAACGCGGAAAAGAAAGCAAAAAAAGCTTTTGAAAGAACCCCCGGTGAGGAGCCGGCGACCGCCTCTGCACAGAAAGTCCCGTTGAAGAGATCCTGGTGCACGTCAGAAGTGGCCGGGCTCCGCGAGAGTCTGGTAACTCTCCCCTGTCCTTCAGCAGCCGGGTCCGCGAACCCGACATACAGGGAAGCGAAAGATGCTACCAAACAGATGCCCAGAGCCGTCATTCCAACAACAAGAGGCATAACCACGTGACTGAAAAACTGGATCGACCCAAGGAAAAGCCCTCCATTTAGCAGAATGCAGGACAGAGACTTCTGGCAGATCTCCGGGCTTCTCAAGAAGAAGAAAACGAATCGATGCACAGACAGGCAGTCAAGCATCCCACGGAAAAAGACAGCTATGCACGCGCGCGCAACCCGAAGAAAGAACCAGGTGCGCGCTGCTGCTCGAGAAAAACATGAAGCAGTTGAGGATCCAACCGTCTGGGGCCTTGACGAAGATGACGCAGCCAATAGAAGACTTTGAGGAAATTTCCGAGCAGAGGACAGGTTGGTCTGAGATGAAAAGGAACACCGCCGAAAAAAAGTCGACGACTTTGGAAAATTCCTGGGAGGACAGCCCTCGGCGTTGCTGGGCTGGCTTTCGGGGAGTCCCATCAAGCAATGACACTTGAGTAATGATTTCGGAACGAGGGGAGAGAAGGTTGGACACGCCGATGTAAAAAGAGGCGAGACCGACTTCTGCTTGTGTTCGCGTTTCTCTCTTCCTTTGAGGAGCCACGACAGCAAAACCCACGGTGAAACTGAGGAAAAGGCGCTCGAATACGAAAGACGCTGGTTCTGAGTTGGACTGCTTGTAATTTCCCATCCGGAGGAAACCGGTCGTTTGCCGACAAAACTGGTATCTCGCTCGCAGCAAGGCGACGCACATGAACCCTGTGACGCGAGGCGAGTTACATAGGCTGAGGCACACTCTGAGAGCAGCACTGTACCGCAAGGCTCATGCGCCGAGACAACTGGATCGGAGCACCTCGGAGCACGATAACGCAGGGAAGATGAAGGAAGACGAGAGCCACGAACGAAATCTGGACGTCTACAGAGCAGGTCAGAATCCATTTGACGAGTCTCGGAACAGGAGTGAAACAGTAGCTCGGTTTGTGCCTTCGAACGGAGAAAAGGCCACGATTCCGAAGTAACTAGTACGGTACGCTTTCCGTGTGAAATTGATGAACAAAATCGGAATCGTCCTCGCTAGCCACCGTGACTGAGAGGAAATTTCGGAGAAAAGGGATCAACACAGACCTCGTACAGGTAACCCCCGACTTCCACATCAACTCGTCCTCTGTCCAACAACATCCAACTGAACCAGTGAACCAGTAATGAGTGCTGCTTCACAGCTCGTGGCCTTGGATTCCCTGAGAAAATCTTTCAGCGAGAGACGTTCGCTCCACATACATCTTCCATCCACACGAGTACCTGCTAGATGGGACCCCAACATGCGGAGCCGCAGCGGAAAGATGTCCTCCATCCACTTCTATTCCATTGCGGCGCAGGACGGAAACGCAATGGCGAAGATTGTATGAGAATGTCCCGCAGAGAAAAGCTCCCTCCTCGCCACTTCCGGTCCGACGCTGTACGCGGGAAACAACGCCGGATAACGTAGTCCGGCCTTAATGCCGACAAAACTGTAGTAACACCGCCACGGACACAACGGAGGGAGGATCAAGGATTTCGCAACCCGCGGCCACGAGAGCAGATCGACAGCATTCCGCTCCTGCGCACAAACCGCAGACAAGCATTCAGAGATGTCGCCCCCTCCAACCAAACCCGGGGACCGCACCGGCTAGCACTTCGGGAGCGTAGTCTCCGTGAGAGAGAAAGGAGCTCCGGCGACTGCAGAGATCTCTTCGGAAGGGGCCGGCTTGGCAGTCCCGCACTTGGACTGGTGGCCTCCACACGCTAGTCGCGTCGCATCAGTCACATGCGTCTGCCCTCCTACCCTGGAAAGTGACCACCTACGCAACGCAGACAGAGTTGGTTAAGAAGAACGCGGCTCTACGGTAACGTCGTTCTCACAGATTCCTCGGCCGAGGCTGACAACCCCAAGGGAGACAGAATTCTTTGGTTGCCTTGCCCACCCGCCCTGCTGGCTAGAATCGGCTCGAGAACGAAGTGGCCGATACAAACACACTTCCTTCGAACGCGAGCACCTGCAGACAATCTTTCTAGCCTTGCCGACCCTTCTTCGACTGCAAAAAGTGAAAAGCGAAACACCAGAAAAACGCGACGGGCCGGCCTCTAGTAAACTGAGTCCGTGGCATGCAGTTTGACAAGCCAAGGAGCAGTCGGTGGGACAGTAGCGGGGGTAAAAAGCAGAAAAACGATAAGCGCCTCCAAAGGAATATCAAACAAAGATGACACCGAGGGCAGCAAGGGATTTTGAGACTTCAAGAGAGTACTAGCGGAGTGATTACAATCCGAACTTGAGATGACAATCGTGGTGCAGGCGTGCTACCGCATCAGTCGTAGCAGTCCGGGCGGCGTGCCCGGCTCAGGGAACGCGAGGTTGAGTACAGTAGGCGTCTGGCCAGTCGCTGCGTACAGGCTACCGCTGTGGTACTTCCGTATATAATGTTGCTGGGCGTGCCAGGTGCCTGTTGGGGGGTTTTTCCGTAGAGCCGAGGGGGTTTTAGGTGTGAATCAGAATCTCTGCTGATTAGGCCTCCAAGACAGAGGTGGCTTGGCGATGGCCGCCACCTGTGCCGTAGTATCACTGCACGGTAGCCAGCCTCCAGTACTTCCCGCACTCTTTATTCCGTTGAAATTCGTAATTGTTCACCTCGGATTGAGGCCCGAGTCCAGGACACAAACGCTTCAGCGCCCGAGGCAATTTCACCGTGAAAGCTGCTTCGGGTGTCTCAAGCAATCGCTACGGCTCGCTATGTTTGAAACTTTGTATGTAACGCCCGCGCTTTGACT